>NW_026525174.1:75000-157650 GCF_943734705.1 Anopheles coustani | reverse complement strand
CGAAGCAGCGTGGACCAGGGGAGAACTGAACTTTATACTTCACACCACAGTATTGAGTAATGTGCCCTCTTCCACATAGGGCAAGCTGGAATGTTCCATTTTACCCAGGACGGCCGAAGCGGCGTGGACCAGTGGAGGACTACACAATCATGAGGTTTGATATCGACTTGTGTGTTTCAATAGGGTACCGATGGTATGTTTTGAACCGATTTGATTTAGCCATTCTGAAGTCATCACTTGGTTGAAGCGCTGAACTAGGGAGGCATCGTTTACATATATATTGGTTTTCGCATGCTCTACTAGGTTAATGTCATGAGGTTGGCTATCGAGCATGCCCAAGTGATGACTTGATTGTGTGCTTGCTTGAATTCTTCACATTTCATACCATCGGTTAGTTGTCGAATCATTCCTCGATCATAACCTTCGTTCTTGGTTCATGTATGCTCTCTTCCACATAGGGCAAGCTAGAATTAACTATCTTACCCAGGACCGCCGAAGCAGCGTGGACCAGGGGAGAACTATACTTTGTCTTGTATGCCCTCTTCCACATAGGGCAAGCTAGAATTAACTATCTTACCCAGGACCGCCGAAGCAGCGTGGACCAGAGGAGGACTATACTTTGTTCATAACACCACAGTATTGAGTAATGTGCCCTCTTCCACATAGGGCAAGCTAGAATGAACTATCTTACCCAGGACCGCCGCAGCGGCGTGGACCAGTGGAGGACTACACAATTAAGAGGTTTGATATCGACTTGTGTGTTTCAATAGGGTACCGATGGTATGTTTTGAACCGATTTGATTTAGCCATTCTGAAGTCATCACTTGGTTGAAGCGCTGAACTAGGGAGGCATCGTTTACATTACTTGTATATATATTGGGTTTCGCATGCTCTACTAGGTTAATGTCATAGGGTTGGCTATCGAGCATGCCCAAGTGATGACTTGATTGTGTGCTTGCTTGAATTCTTCACATTTCATACCATCGGTTAGTTGTCGAATCATTCCTCGATCATAACCTTCGTTCTTGGTTCATGTATGCTCTCTTCCACATAGGGCAAGCTAGAATTAACTATCTTACCCAGGACCGCCGAAGCAGCGTGGACCAGGGGAGAACTATACTTTGTCTTGTATGCCCTCTTCCACATAGGGCAAGCTAGAATTAACTATCTTACCCAGGACTGCAAAGCAGCGTGGACCAGTGGAGGACTATACTTTGTTCATTACACCACAGTATTAAGTATGGTGTCCTCTTCCACCATAGGGCAAGCTAGAACTAACTATCTTACCCAGGACCGCCGAAGCAGTGTGGACCAGGGGAGGACTATACTTTATACTTCACACACTAGCCATACTGAAGTCATCACTTGGTTGAAGCGCTGAACTACGGCGGGGTAATCGTTTACAGGTTATAATCATATAGCTGCATGCTCATTAGTAGATAATGGAATATTGTATGGCAATATGAGCATGCCCAAGTGATGACTTTGTTTCAAGCTCAACAGGTAGGGTATTGAGTCCTCTTCCACATAGGGCAAGCTAGAATGAACTATCTTACCCAGGACCGCCGGAGCAGCGTGGACCAGTGGAGGACTATACCTTGTCCATTACACCACAGTATTAAGTATTGTGTTCTCTTCCACATAGGGCAAGCTAGAATTAACTATCTTACCCAGGACCGCCGAAGCAGCGTGGACCAGATGAGGACTATACTTTATACTTCACACACTAGCCATACTGAAGTCATCACTTGGTGGGGGTGAACTACGGCGGTATCTATCGTTTTGGTTCGGTCTATATAGGGTCGCTTGCATGCTCATTCGAATATAATGTAATTGTGTATGGCAATATGAGCATGCCCAAGTGATGACTTTGTTTCAAGCTCAACAGGTAGGGTATTGAGTCCTCTTCCACATAGGGCAAGCTAGAATGAACTATCTTACCCAGGACCGCCGGAGCAGCGTGGACCAGTGGAGGACTCTATACTTTATACTTCACACCACAGTATTGAGTACTTCTTGCATAAAGCCCCTAATGAGAACCACGAGGGCTCTCTCAATGTAGAACCACAAGGGCTCTAGTACCGATTCTCTCGGTACGGCTTGGTCCGTGTTCCTTTATGCTTGTACTCTTAGAAAGTCTCAACCCGGAGGTCTTGACTTTGATTGTCATAGTTGGACTACGACGGGGTATCCGACTCATCGAATACCCCAGAAGCACACCATCTTTCGGGTAGGCGGTACGCGTACCTCCGGACGCGGAAGTCTCAACCCGGAGGTCTTGACTTTGTATTGTCATAGTTGGACTACGACGGGGTATCCGACTCATCGAATACCCCAGAAGCACACCATCTTTCGGGTAGGCGGTACGCGTACCTCCGGACGCGGAAGTCTCAACCCGGAGGTCTTGACTTTGATTGTCATAGTTGGACTACGACGGGGCATCCGACCATTGCTGATCGAACACCCCTGATTCACCATCTTTCGGGTAGGCGGTACGCGTACCTCCGGACGCGGAAGTCTCAACCCGGAGGTCTTGACTTTGATTGTCATAGTTGGACTACGACGGGGTATCCGACTCATCGAATACCCCAGAAGCACACCATCTTTCGGGTAGGCGGTACGCGTACCTCCGGACGCGGAAGTCTCAACCCGGAGGTCTTGACTTTGATTGTCATAGTTGGACTACGACGGGGTATCCGACTCATCGAATACCCCAGAAGCACACCATCTTTCGGGTAGGCGGTACGCGTACCTCCGGACGCGGAAAGTCTCAACCCGGAGGTCTTGACTTTGGTTGTCATAGTTGGACTATGACGGGGCATCCGACCATTGCTGATCGAACACCCCTGTTACACCATCTTTCGGATAGGCGGTGCGCGACACCACCGACGCGGAAAGTCTCAACCCAGAGGTCTTGACTTTGTATTGTTGGATAGTCCTCTTCCACTATAGGGCAAGCTGGAAATATTCCATTTTACCCAGGACTGCCGAGGCAGCGTGGACCAGGGGAGAACTTCACGGAATCTTCAGGCATCCATGATTGCCATAGTGCGTAAGCCGCCGCTGTGCGCGTCAACTCGTTCCCCGTGAGGAGGAGTCTAGCCGCCGCTAAAAGACGAAGCATTAAGTGTCCTCATTCCACTATAGGGCAAGCTAGAATTAACTATCTTACCCAGGACCGCCGAAGCAGCGTGGACCAGGCGAGGACTATACTTTATACTTCACACCACAGTATTGAGTACGACTTGCATAAAGCCCCTAATGAGAACCACGAGGGCTCTCTCAATGTAGAACCACGAGGGCTCTAGTACCGATTCTCTCGGTACGGCTTGGTCCGTGTTCCTTTATGCTTGTACTCGCGGAAAGTCTCAACCCGGAGGTCTTGACTTTGATTGTCATAGTTGGACTACGACGGGGCATCCGACCATTGCTGACCGAACACCCCTGATTCATCATCTTTCGGATAGGAGGTGCGCCCACCTCCGACGCGGAAGTCTCAACCCGGAGGTTCGGACTTAGAGTTTTTCCCATTTAAAAGTTTTTCTCTTAGCCATACTGAAGTCATCACTTGGTGAACGATTGAACTAGGGCGGGTTAATCGTTTATAGGTATCATGTGGTTTGCATGCTCTCTTAGGTTAAGGTCATGTGGTTGGCTATCGAGCATGCCCAAGTGATGACTTTGTTTCACGCTTGCTTGATTTCTTCATGATTCCCTGTTATATAGTGTAATCATTCGAGAACAGGGAATCTTTGGTTTTGCTCAACAGGTATTGGATGTCAACTTGGTATCTAGATCGCATTAAGTCTCAACCCTTAGGTTCGGACTTGTATAGTGACATCTTGTTACGGTCTTGAGTCTCAACCCGCAGGTTCGGACTACTTAGTGTTTGATCGAATATAATATGGCAACTTGTGCCTAAGTCTCAACCCGCAGGTTCGGACTTCTGTTTATTTGGCCAATGTATGTATAAGGCAACTTGTGCCTAAGTCTCAACCCGCAGGTTCGGACTTGTGTATTTGTTCGAAGTCATGTATAAGGCAACGTGTGCCTAAGTCTCAACCCGCAGGTTCGGACTTGTTAGTGTTTCGTCAACTTTCATATGGCAACTTGTGCCTAAGTCTCAACCCGCAGGTTCGGACTTGTGTATTTGTTCGAAGTCATGTATAAGGCAACTTGTGCCTAAGTCTCAACCCGCAGGTTCGGACTTGTGTATTTGTTCGAAGTCATGTATAAGGCAACGTGTGCCTAAGTCTCAACCCGCAGGTTCGGACTTGTTAGTGTTTCGTCAACTTTCATATGGCAACTTGTGCCTGAGTCTCAACCCGCAGGTTCGGACTTCTATAGTGTTTCGTCAATTATCATATGGCAACTTGTGCCGAAGTCTCAACCCGCAGGTTCGGACTTCTGGAAGGATCACTTGGCCACTAATGATCCTTCCGCAGGTTCACCTACGGAAACCTTGTTACGACTTTTACTTCCTCTAAATCATCAAGTTCGGTCAACTTCGATAAAGCAGACGCGGTTCACGAGGATCCAGCGAACGATCATCTCCAAAGACCTCACTAAATAATCCATCGGTAGTAGCGACGGGCGGTGTGTACAAAGGGCAGGGACGTATTCAACGCTGGCTGATGACCAGCACTTACTAGAAGTTCCGAGTTCATATGGACCATTGCAATCCATAATCCCTACTAAGTGAGTATTTGAGTGATTTCCCGTTCCTCTCGGAATAGGAGACACGCTGCTACCCACATTGTAGCACGCGTGTAGCCCAGAACATCTAAGGGCATCACGGACCTGTTATCGCTCGATCTCATTTTGCTAAACACAAATTGTCCTGCTAAGCAGCGTACCGTAAGTGCACTTGCGCACACGAACAGCGAAGGTGTCAGGTCATACTCCACCGAAAGGTCCTAACCCGTTCCAATCGGCATCGACGCATTAACGCTGACTGCGTTCTAGTTAGCATATGTGAGTCACGTTCGTTATCGGAATTAACCAGACAAATCAATCCACGAACTAAGAACGGCCATGCACCACTACCCTTAAATTTGAGAAAGAGCTATTAATCTGTCTCACCTCCATAAGTTCGGACCTGGTAAGTTTTCCCGTGTTGAGTCAAATTGAACCGCAAGCTCCATTTCATTGTGGTGCCCTTCCGTCAATTCCTTTAAGTTTCAACTTTGCAACCATACTTCCCCCGGAACCTGACTTTGGTTTCCCGGAAGCTACTGAGAGCACCTGGTTGTAGCGTCTCCCAATTGCTAGTTGGCATCGTTTACGGTTAGAACTAGGGCGGTATCTAATCGCCTTCGATCCTCTAACTTTCGTTCTTGATTAAAGAAAGCATCCTTGACAAATGCCTTCGCTTTAGTTAGTCTTACGACGGTCTACGAATTTCACCTCTCGCGCCGTAATACTAGTGTCCCCAACTACTTCTGTTAATCATTACCTCCGGTCTGAGTACAAACCAATGAAAGATTAGACCAAGGTCGTATTCCATTATTCCATGCAAGATTATTCTAGGGCGTTTGGGCACCCTGCTTTAAGCACTCTAATTTGTTCAAGGTAAACGTGAGCGGTCGAGCTCTATGTTACACTTGCACCCGTTGAAGGGCACACCATGACACAGACTTGGTGCCCTACCACACCATTGAGTCGCAACCAGATTCCGACTTGGCCCACCGACCACGGGTTGACCGGGTCGGCGGAGCCGGACTGTGTTGGACAAGTATCAACTTCGAACGTTTTAACCGCAACAATTTTAATATACGCTAGTGGAGCTGGAATTACCGCGGCTGCTGGCACCAGACTTGCCCTCCACTTGATCCTCGTAGAAGGATTTATGCTCTACTCATTCCAATTATGAAACATCATTAAAGAGTTTCATATTGTTATTTCTCGTCACTACCTCCCCGTCCCGGGATTGGGTAATTTACGCGCCTGCTGCCTTCCTTGGATGTGGTAGCCATTTCTCAGGCTCCCTCTCCGGAATCGAACCCTGATTCCCCGTTACCCGTTGCAACCATGGTAGTCCTCTATACTACCATCCATAGTTGATAGGGCAGATATTTGCGAGATCTGTCGTCGGTGCGAGACCATACGATCAGCATCATTATCCAGACTTCAACTCAATGACACGGAGAACCCGCGATTGGTTTGACTAATAAGTGCACCAGTTCCCGCGAGGGTCCTGGCATGTTGCATGTATTAGCTCTAGATTTTCCACAGTTATCCAAGTAACTAGGTTGATGATCTCGTAAATTATAGCTGTTATACTGAGCCTTATGCGGTTTCACATTAAATCTGTTTGTACTTAGACATGCATGGCTTAACCTTTGAGACGAGCGTATATTACTGGTAGGATCAACCAGAATTCCGACTTTGCGTTCGAATGTTCATTGTCCCATTGCACCCGGAGGAGCAAACACCACGTTCTATATGTTGTCAAGTCCGGTAGCACACGGGAGGCGAGCCCCCGTGCGAACCTCATTGCCCTCGTATCACACACACCCGATGCACCGGACAGGCACTTGAGCGGCATTCGACTCCGCTAAGCGCACGTGCGCCCGATTGTGCATGCGCTGACGGGGCCTTCATACCCCTACCACAGCGACCTTATGCCAAACTTCCATGAATACTTAGGTGAGCTGACAAGGGCCTTCATTTCCCTACCATCAACTAAAGGACACGCTAGGCGCGTCCGATCATTGCAACTGCGGGGCTTTCATACCCCAATCACCACAGTACGCAATTCACCAGAGTTTAATCACAACCCCCCCGGACATGGCACACTATTAACTTGCAACAAAACTTAGTGTGTGCCGGGCACATCGGTTCCACAAAATCATTCCCGATGTACCCCAATTGGGGTTGTGAACGCATCCATGGTCCTCTGACACACCCAACCAAGCGTGGATACTACATACCTCAAACACCCAGTACACTAACAGACAAATCAATATATGGTTGCTTTCCCCCAGACATTTGCCAATCACTTGGCACCCGGACGGGAACTCGCTCCTGATTGCGCCATTGCCACCCATTTGCCAAGAGCGAGTTCTGTATGTAGATTTCATTTGGAAAGACAACCGTGTACTGGATATTCTATCCGACGATTACAGATGACGAGTACGAGACTCGACTACACTCACGGATAATACATTTTGGGTCGAGATTGCTTTCGGGGTTTTCGATTGGTCTTGCGCTTGTAAACGTATAACTTTGACTTGTGGTAACCTCGGTATGTTAGTCGATCACGTGGTTGTGAACTGGGTAAGGGTGGGCAATCTGTTCACTTGCACTCTGGGTAGGAATATGGTGAGCGCTATAGGTTAAAGATCATGGTATGGTTCCATCGTGATGACTTTCGCTAGATAGTAGGATGTTTGGATAGTTATAACGTTTTTGGCCATTTGTTCATAGTGTTCGGTTCATTGAGGAATTCGATTGGTCTTTGCTTCACACACGTGGTCGATCACTTGGATGTGAACTAGGGTGAGAATAAGGTGTTCACTAGTGCTCTTAGGTTTTGGATCAGTACTGAGCACTTGATTGGTTTCGCATAATATGTATCCATAGTGATGACTCTTTCCAGCTTAAGATTTCGTTACCAGTTTCGAATCCTCCCCACGTTCGCTTTTACTTGGTTAGGTTTTCGAGTGTAGATTTGAAAGCAATCTCATGTATGTATCCCATCTGATATAAGCCACTGACAGTTCATGTCACCTCGTTCAACTCTCGCTGGGTCACAGAAGTATGTTACTGCGCCCATTATCCCTACTCGGATAGGTTCGGTTCGTTCGTTTTATACTACGGTGAGTAAACTCAATTTGTGCATCGCATAGCCATGGAAAGCAAGCTTTCGCGGGCCTCTTCGACTGTTTTGATACGAGCTGTGCCCGTGATGCTTGTCATCCCAGGATACTAGACCCCTTTGGACGACCGCATGACCATCAGAAAGTAAATTCCACGTTCGATTTGGGGTGTGAACCCCGAACATAAAGTCTTTGTGTAGAACCACGAGGGCTCTATAGTACCGATTCTCTCGGTACGCTTGGTCCGTGTTCCTTTATGTTCGTACTCTTGTGTGTATAATATTCATGTTCGATTTGGGATATTTGCTACTGTCACCGTTTGAGTACCATGGGGCTTGAACCCCTAACATAAAGTCTTTGTGTAGAACCACGAGGGCTCTGTAGTACCAATTCTCTCGGTACGCTTGGTCCGTGTTCCTTTATGTTTGTACTCTTGTGTGTATAATATTCATGTTCGGTTTGGGATATTTGCTACTTTCACCAGGGTCCCGTTCTTCATACAAGTCTGCCTTGCTAATGTGGTAACTTTATAGTGTAGTTCTGACATCCCAATTTTGGGACTTAGCCGATTTTTCATGTATTTCCATATGACCCGTAGGGTCCCTTTCTTCATACAAGCTTGCCTAGGGCGATCGGTCAAAACTTGTCTTACTATTCGATTGGTCTTCGCACTTTCACCCTAGGCAGTTCGCCTAGGTCTGTCTTCTTGAGGAGGCCAAAACCCGAAATAAGGAGGTCCAGCCGACCCTGAAACCTCCCCTGTCTTAACTACACTAACCCGATTTTTCAGGGTCCTCAGCGCCATACAACTTTGCCTAGGTCACTTGTACTCTTGACTTAGGCCATCTGACTTGGTCCGTGTTTCTTCCTAGGGTTCACCTAGGTACTTTGCCTTGCTTGATGTGGTAACTTTTTAGTGTAGTTCAGACATCCCAATTTTGGGACTTAGCCGATTTTTCATGTATTTCCATATGACCCATAGGGTCCCTTTCTTCATACAAGCTTGCCTAGGGCGATCGGTCAAAACTTGTCTTACTATTCGATTGGTCTTCGCACTTTCACCCTAGGCAATTCGCCTAGGTCTGTCTTCTTGAGGAGGCCAAAACCCGAAATAAGGAGGTCCAGCCGACCCTGAAACCTCCCCTGTCTGAACTACACTAACCCGATTTTTCAGGGTCCTCAGCGCCATACAACTTTGCCTAGGTCACTTGTACTCTTGACTTAGGCCATCTGACTTGGTCCGTGTTTCTTCCTAGGGTTCACCTAGGTACTTTGCCTTGCTTGATGTGGTAACTTTTTAGTGTAGTTCAGACATCCCAATTTTGGGACTTAGCCGATTTTTCATGTATTTCCATATGACCCATAGGGTCCCTTTCTTCATACAAGCTTGCCTAGGGCGATCGGTCAAAACTTGTCTTACTATTCGATTGGTCTTCGCACTTTCACCCTAGGCAGTTTGCCTAGGTCTGTCTTCTTGAGGAGGCCAAAACCCGAAATAAGGAGGTCCAGCCGACCCTGAAACCTCCCCTGTCTTAACTACACTAACCCGATTTTTCAGGGTCCTCAGCGCCATACAACTTTGCCTAGGTCATTTATACTCTTGACTTAGGCCATCTGACTTGGTCCGTGTTTCTTCCTAGGGTTCACCTAGGTACTTTGCCTTGCTTGATGTGGTAACTTTAAAGTGTAGTTCTGACATCCCAATTTTGGGACTTAGCCGATTTTTCATGAATTTCCATATGACCCGTAGGGTCCCTTTCTTCATACAAGCTTGCCTAGGGCGATCGGTCAAAACTTGTCTTACTATTCGATTGGTCTTCGCACTTTCACCCTAGGCACTTTGCCTAGGTCTGTCTTCTTGAGGAGGCCAAAACCCGAAATAAGGAGGTTCAGCCGACCCTGAAACCTCCCCTGTCTGAACTACACTAACCCGATTTTTCAGGGTCCTCAGCGCCATACAACTTTGCCTAGGTCACTTGTACTCTTGACTTAGGCCATCTGACTTGGTCCGTGTTTCTTCCTAGGGTTCACCTAGGTACTTTGCCTTGCTTGATGTGGTAACTTTTTAGTGTAGTTCAGACATCCCAATTTTGGGACTTAGCCGATTTTTCATGTATTTCCATATGACCCATAGGGTCCCTTTCTTCATACAAGCTTGCCTAGGGCGATCGGTCAAAACTTGTCTTACTATTCGATTGGTCTTCGCACTTTCACCCTAGGCAGTTTGCCTAGGTCTGTCTTCTTGAGGAGGCCAAAACCCGAAATAAGGAGGTCCAGCCGACCCTGAAACCTCCCCTGTCTTAACTACACTAACCCGATTTTTCAGGGTCCTCAGCGCCATACAACTTTGCCTAGGTCATTTATACTCTTGACTTAGGCCATCTGACTTGGTCCGTGTTTCTTCCTAGGGTTCACCTAGGTACTTTGCCTTGCTTGATGTGGTAACTTTAAAGTGTAGTTCTGACATCCCAATTTTGGGACTTAGCCGATTTTTCATGAATTTCCATATGACCCGTAGGGTCCCTTTCTTCATACAAGCTTGCCTAGGGCGATCGGTCAAAACTTGTCTTACTATTCGATTGGTCTTCGCACTTTCACCCTAGGCACTTTGCCTAGGTCTGTCTTCTTGAGGAGGCCAAAACCCGAAATAAGGAGGTTCAGCCGACCCTGAAACCTCCCCTGTCTGAACTACACTAACCCGATTTTTCAGGGTCCTCAGCGCCATACAACTTTGCCTAGGTCACTTGTACTCTTGACTTAGGCCATCTGACTTGGTCCGTGTTTCTTCCTAGGGTTCACCTAGGTACTTTGCCTTGCTTGATGTGGTAACTTTTTAGTGTAGTTCAGACATCCCAATTTTGGGACTTAGCCGATTTTT
Source organism: Anopheles coustani (assembly GCF_943734705.1). Lineage (NCBI taxonomy): Eukaryota > Metazoa > Arthropoda > Insecta > Diptera > Culicidae > Anopheles > Anopheles coustani. Next base: position 146,952 of record NW_026525174.1, on the reverse strand, counting down.
CATGTATTTCCATATGACCCATAGGGTCCCTTTCTTCATACAAGCTTGCCTAGGGCGATCGGTCAAAACTTGTCTTACTATTCGATTGGTCTTCGCACTTTCACCCTAGGCAGTTTGCCTAGGTCTGTCTTCTTGAGGAGGCCAAAACCCGAAATAAGGAGGTCCAGCCGACCCTGAAACCTCCCCTGTCTTAACTACACTAACCCGATTTTTCAGGGTCCTCAGCGCCATACAACTTTGCCTAGGTCATTTATACTCTTGACTTAGGCCATCTGACTTGGTCCGTGTTTCTTCCTAGGGTTCACCTAGGTACTTTGCCTTGCTTGATGTGGTAACTTTAAAGTGTAGTTCTGACATCCCAATTTTGGGACTTAGCCGATTTTTCATGAATTTCCATATGACCCGTAGGGTCCCTTTCTTCATACAAGCTTGCCTAGGGCGATCGGTCAAAACTTGTCTTACTATTCGATTGGTCTTCGCACTTTCACCCTAGGCACTTTGCCTAGGTCTGTCTTCTTGAGGAGGCCAAAACCCGAAATAAGGAGGTTCAGCCGACCCAGAAACCTCCCCTGTCTGAACTACACTAACCCGATTTTTCAGGGTCCTCAGCGCCATACAACTTTGCCTAGGTCATTTATACTCTTGACTTAGGCCATCTGACTTGGTCCGTGTTTCTTCCTAGGGTTCACCTAGGTACTTTGCCTTGCTTGATGTGGTAACTTTTTAGTGTAGTTCAGACATCCCAATTTTGGGACTTAGCCGATTTTTCATGTATTTCCATATGACCCATAGGGTCCCTTTCTTCATACAAGCTTGCCTAGGGCGATCGGTCAAAACTTGTCTTACTATTCGATTGGTCTTCGCACTTTCACCCTAGGCAGTTTGCCTAGGTGTAGCTTCTTGAGGAGGTCAAAACCCAAAATAAGGAGGTTCAGCCGACCCAAAAACCTCCCCTGTCTAAACTACACTAACCAGATTTTTCAGGGTCCTCACCGTCATACAACTTTGCCTAGGTCACTTGTTCTCTTGACTTAGGCCATCTGACTTGGTCCGTGTTTCTTCCTAGGGTTCACCTAGGTACTTTGCCTTGCTTGGTGTGGTAACTTTTTAGTGTAGTTCTGACATCCTCATTTTGGGACTTAGCCGATTTTTCGTAAAATACCATATGACCCATATGGGTCCTTTCCTTCATATAAGTTTGCCTTGCTTGGTATGGTAACATTTGAGTGTAGTTCTGACATCATCATTTTGGGACTTAGCCGATTTTTCGTAAAATACCATATGACCCATATGGGTCCTTTGCTTCATATAAGTTTGCCTTGCTTGGTGTGGTAACATTTGAGTGTAGTTCTGACATCCCCATTTTGGGACTTAGCCGATTTTTCAATCAATACCATATGACCCATCAGGGTCCTTTGCTTCATATAAGTTTGCCTTGCTTGGTGTGGTAACATTTGAGTGTAGTTCTGACATCCCCATTTTGGGACTTAGCCGATTTTTCGATCCATACCATATGACCCATCAGGGTCCTTTCCTTCATATAAGTTTGCCTTGCTTGGTGTGGTAACATTTGAGTGTAGTTCTGACATCCCCATTTTGGGACTTAGCCGATTTTTCGTAAAATACCATATGACCCATCAGGGTCCTTTCCTTCATATAAGTTTGCCTTGCTTGGTGTGGTAACATTTGAGTGTAGTTCTGACATCCCCATTTTGGGACTTAGCCGATTTTTCGTAAAATACCATATGACCCATCAGGGTCCTTTCCTTCATATAAGTTTGCCTTGCTTGGTGTGGTAACATTTGAGTGTAGTTCTGACATCCCCATTTTGGGACTTAGCCGATTTTTCGTAAAATACCATATGACCCATCAGGGTCCTTGCCTTCATATAAGTTTGCCTTGCTTGGTGTGGTAACATTTTAGTGTAGTTCTGACATCACCATTTTGGGACTTAGCCGATTTTTCGTAAAATACCATATGACCCATCAGGGTCCTTTGCTTCATATAAGTTTGCCTTGCTTGGTGTGGTAACACATGAGTGTAGTTCTGACATCATCATTTTGGGACTTAGCCGATTTTTCGTAAAATACCATATGACCCATATGGGTCCTTTGCTTCATATAAGTTTGCCTTGCTTGGTGTGGTAACTTTTTAGTGTAGTTCTGACATCCCCATTTTGGGACTTAGCCGATTTTTCGTAAAATACCATATGACCCATCAGGGTCCTTGCCTTCATATAAGTTTGCCTTGCTTGGTGTGGTAACACATGAGTGTAGTTCTGACATCCCCATTTTGGGACTTAGCCGATTTTTCGTAAAATACCATATGACCCATCAGGGTCCTTTCCTTCATATAAGTTTGCCTTGCTTGATGTGGTAACATTTGAGTGTAGTTCAGACATCCCCATTTTGGGACTTAGCCGATTTTTCGATCCATACCATATGACCCATCAGGGTCCTTGCCTTCATATAAGTTTGCCTTGCTTGGTGTGGTAACATTTTAGTGTAGTTCTGACATCACCATTTTGGGACTTAGCCGATTTTTCGTAAAATACCATATGACCCATCAGGGTCCTTGCCTTCATATAAGTTTGCCTTGCTTGGTGTGGTAACATTTTAGTGTAGTTCTGACATCACCATTTTGGGACTTAGCCGATTTTTCGTAAAATACCATATGACCCATCAGGGTCCTTTGCTTCATATAAGTTTGCCTTGCTTGGTGTGGTAACACATGAGTGTAGTTCTGACATCCCCATTTTGGGACTTAGCCGATTTTTCGACCAATACCATATGACCAATCAGGGTCCTTTGCTTCATATAAGTTTGCCTTGCTTGGTGTGGTAACATTTGAGTGTAGTTCTGACATCCCCATTTTGGGACTTAGCCGATTTTTCGATCCATCCTATATGACCCATCAGGGTCCTTTTTCTTCATATAAGTTTCCCAAGACTTAGTGCTTTTTACCTTTGGACACCAATATCACCCTTACGGGTTTCTTTGATCTTCTCACTTTGTATTGACCAAATGTAGGTCTTGCCATGCCAAACATATAATTGTTCTACACCAAGTCTCTATCTCGTACCGCCAGCTCGGTACATTCGATCAACCTGCCCTTAAGGCACCCGGGACTTAGCCATTTTTTCACATTTTTCATGATTTTGAGGCAACTTTTCTCGACTTTGTCACCTTATATCACCAAGATCCTTTCCCTTTAGCGCTTCACTCTGTTCGTATGATATTTAGCGCTGACTATCACCTTTCTATCGCTGACCTCAACTTCTTATTCGGTGCCATAGAGCCAGAGATATTTGGTGTATGCTGTTATAAGGGAAGTTTGTCACTTTTTCAAAGGCCCACTTTGGGACGCCCATATCTCACCTTCACGTATCTTCGATCTTCTTGTCGTCTATGGACGAAACTTAGGTCTTGTATTGGCCAACTTATAAATGTTCTACGGCCAAGCCGTATCTCTTACCGCCAGCCCGGTATTCATGGACTTAGTCGGATTTTCGCCTCTCGTGGTAACAATTTCTGACTTTGACTCACAATAACACCCGAACGGTCACATGCTAGCGCTTTGCTTGGTAGGAATTATAGTTAGCGCTTCCTTTTCTCTTTCCATCGATACCTTGTTCGTTCCATTCCATGCCATACAGCCGAAGTTATGATGTTTCCCGTTTTCCATATCATGTGGAGCTTATGCTCTGGGAAAACCATCTAACACCTGTACCACCCTTTTAGGTACCACCGATCTCGAGACTATGTTCGGGCCAAATATAGGTTATAACATGCCCAACTTATAATTGTTCTACACCAAGTCTCTATCTCTTACCGCCTGCTCGGTATTTTACTCGTAAGTCCAAATTTCACAACTTGTACTTTTTGGCCCAATGTACTCGAGTTTCAATTTTGGTAACATTTTTCGACTTTGACGCTTAATAACTTCCAAATCATGCTAGTTAGCGCTTTGCTTTCTTCTAGTCGTATCTAGCGCTGGGTGTTACCTTTCCAAAACATATCCTAGCTCTACAATCCATGCCATACAGCCGGAGCTACATGGTGCACAAGTCAAATCCATTTTAGCCATGTTTCATTTTTGCTAATTTTTGACCACTCGTATCACCCTTCCAGAGTGGTCCGATCTTCTCGCTTTCTATGGACGACTTTTAGGTCTCGTAGAGGCAAACTTATAAGTATTCTACGTCAACCCGCTATCTCTTACCGCTTGCTCGGTATTCTTGGTCTTGTGTGATTTTTGGCCATTTTGGTATTATTTTTCCACTTTGTCGCTTAATAACTCAGTTTTGCTCAACACTTAGCGCTTCGGTTGTTTGGGATTATAGTTAGCGCTCGGTTCGACCTTTCCAACACTGATCTAAGCTTGTCGATCCGTTCCATACAGCCTGAGTTATTCGCGATACCGTGTTTCAATCCATTTCTCAAGTCTCGTTTTGGTCCAACTTTGAACCAGCCATATCACCCTGATGGGTACCTCCGATCTTCTCGCTCTATATTGGCCAAAGTTAGGTCTTGTGGTAACGTACTTATGATTGTTCTACGCCGTGTTCGTAGCTCTTATCGTTCGCCCGCTATTTTCGATCATAAGGTGAATTTTCGCCTCTAAACCACCATTTTTCACCTTTGCCCTCTAATATGACCGACTTGCTCAACACCTAGCGCTTCGCTTGGTAGGACACATAGCTAGCGCTCGTCAAGACCTTTCCAACGCATATCCAAGCTTTCCGATCCGAGCCATACAGCCTGAGCTATAGGCGATACCGTTTTTCCCATTTTCTTGGTCACACGCACTTTAGGGTACCCCTTTTTGCCTTTGACCCTTAATACCTCCTCCGGGTCACTAGTAGGCGCTCAGCTTGGTAGGAAACATAGCTAGAGCAGGCCTTCACCTTTCCAAAACTGCCGAAAGTGTACCGATCCGACATCTAGAACCAAAGTTATGGTCATTCCCATCATGCTCTACTTTCATGGTCAACCTCCACCAAGCACACCTAGGTTGGACCAACTTTCACCAACTCATCTCGAACCCCAAATTTGCTTCGACCTACTAGGTTTCCCTAGTAAAGTGGCCAAAACATCCATTACAACACGACTGGTCTTTCTGGTGGTCGACCTAGGCGACTTTGTTCGACGACCACCACCCCATAGAACTAAAAGACGTCCCTTGATACGGACCACCGATACATTTTCCGGCCTGTCTAAACTACACTCATCGAAATTTTTTTGGGTCCCCACCGTCATACAAGTTTGCCTAGGTCAAGTTTTTCTTCCGGATCGGCCGCGGACCTCACTTTTCATTATCTAGGGAGGCCATAGGGCCCCAAAAGGGGTTTTTTAAAATTTTCGACACTTTCGACTTTGGTCGGATTTTTTCCGATTTTGGTCCGACCTAGGAACTTGGTGGTCCAAGGAGCCTCGGGACCAAACTTTTTTCTCAGGGGTCCCTACCTCCATACAACTTTGCCTAGGTCAATTTTTTGTTCCAAATCGACCGCGGATTTCACTTTTCAATATCTGGGGCTCGTGTAGAGTCCGAATATGAGGTTTTCTCATTTTTCGACATTTTCGACTTTTTTCGACTTTTTTCGGGTTTTTCGACCTAGGGGTCCGCCGAACAATTTTTGGGTCAAAAATTTTTATTGAACTAGTCGAAAGTACGCAAAAAGATAAGACTTTTTGCCGAAGACACCATGCCCCGGAACCGACTCCTTCCCCTTCAAAATTGGGGACAAACGTGATTTTTGAAACTTTTCCTTAGGGAGCCCAAGACTTAGAAAATTTTCAAATTCTCGATTTTTCGATTGCGAGCTAGCGCTTTGCGGTCTTCGGCAATGTTGTAGATCTCGACGAGATAAGACTTTTTGGTCAAGGGACATTTTGCCCTCCGACCCCTCCTTCCCCCCGCAAATCGCCCCCCAAAGTGCAATTTTTGCATTTTCACCTCTTTGCACGCACTGTTCGGCCCAAATGGCCACTTTCTATGGGTCTGAGCGCTTTGCGGTCTTCGGCAAACTTTTAGAGCGTACCAAGCCCTAATTATAATTCTTCTACACCACCTTCGTACCTCTTCATCCCTGGCCGCTATTCGCGTACCAAGGTAATTTTTGTTCATTTTGTCAACATTTTTCATCTTTGACTGCTTATATCGGCCTTGCCATGAACCGATAGCGCTTCGCTGTGTTCTAACGTAAGTTAGTACTGCTCAATACCTTTCCAAATCATGTCTTAGATTGTCATTTGCTTGCATACAGCCGGAGCTATGAGCGATACCGTAAAAAGTACCGAAACTTGGAAAAATCCTTTGATCGCCCATATCCCCCCTTTGGGGGCCAGATATCGAAAAAAGTTCTGACTCAAAAAGTTGCGCATTAACGTGTTCTAGTTATGCCTAGAACATTTCACTTCGCTAGCTGGCCTGCAACTTAGCCGTAATTGGGATTTTAGGGTGTTCTTGGAGGGCCCATTTCCTGCGACTTGGTATCTTTTGGGCCCAATGTTTCTCTAATATCTCCACGAGTTTTCCAGATAGCCTTTTCAAACTTTCAGGGTGCCTAGAACACCTCAAGACCTTTCCAACGCTATGCCGTTTGCCTCGCTCGGACATCTACAGCCAAAGTTATTCGAGGTACACGGTACCTTACCCTGTTTTCTCAGTACTTGGTCGAAAATTTCGATCAGCCATATGACCGACTTGGAGAACCCTGAGCGGGTTGGCCCCATATAACTAAACTTTCGTCTCGTGGAGGCAAACTTATAAATATTCCACGTCAACTCGCTATCTTGTACCGCCTTGACGGTATACTTGGTTCAAGGGCCATTTCTAGCGACTTGGTCGCAATTTCGCTCTAAGTTTCGCTAATACCTTCGTCCGTGGACATGGTGATTTTTTGTTCGTATTTTTCCTTGATAGTCCCACTCAAGACTATTCCATACCAGAGCCAAGCGTCCCGCTAAGTGCCATACAGCCTGAGCAGTAATTCATGAAAGGTACCTCTACCAGTTTTTGCCATACTTGGGTACAAACTTTGGATCGCCCATATCTCCACTTTGGAGGCCAGCCAGCACCTTGGCCTCATATACTTTTTTGTTGGTCATACCATGCACCAAATATAATTGTTCTACGCCAACTTGCTATCTCTTCTCCAACTTGCCGTTATTCTTGGTCCAAGTCCCATTTCATTCGTTTTTGGACCCATTTTGCTATATGTTTCACTAATAGCTTCGGCCATGGACAAGCTGATTTTCTATTTGTATTTTTCCTTGATAGTCCCACTCAAGACCATTCCAAAACACACCGCAGCTTGTCGCTCGGTGGCAAACTGACCGAGTTATAATTCATGAAAGGTACCTCAACTTGGTACACCACGTGGTCGGCCCAAACCATAAACCGACCAAACGACCGACTTGGAGCACCCTGACCGGGTTGGCCCCATATAATGAAAGTTGCGTCTCTACACGCCCAACTTATGAATATTCTACGCCAAGTCGCTATCTCTTACCGGTAAGCCGGTATTCACCTTCCAAGGGGGATTTTGGTCAAGTGCCATTTCCTGCGACTTGGTCCCCGAATACGACCATCATCACCTAATATCTCCGTGGTCTTTCAACTCAGCCTCATGAAACTTTCAGGGTAGATAGGTCTCCCCGAGACCTTTCCAACGGTGAGCCGTTTGCCTCGCTCGGCCATATACAGCCGAAGTTATTAATGGTACTTGGTACCTTACCCTGTTTTTTCCATACTTGTTCGTACTTGGGTACAAACTTTGTATCGCCCATATCTCCACTTTGGAGGCCAGCCAGCACCTTGGCCCCAAATACTTTTTTGTTGGTCATACTATGCCCAAAATATAAATGTTCTACGTCAACTTGCTATCTCTTCTCCAACTTGCCGTTATTCTTGGTCCAAGTCCCATTTCATTCGTTTTTGGACCCATTTTGCTATATGTTTCACTAATAGCTTCGGCCATGGACAAGCTGATTTTCTATTTGTATTTTTGCTTGATAGTCCCACTCAAGACCATTCCAAATCACATCGCAACTTGTCGCTCGGTGGCAAACTGACCGAGTTATAATTCATGAAAGGTACCTCTTCTTGGTACACCACATGGTCGGCCCAAACCATAAACCGACCAAACGACCGACTTGGAGCACCCTGACCGGGTTGCCCCCATATAATGAAAGTTGCGTCTTTACACGCCCAACTTATGAATATTCTACGCCAAGTCGCTATCTCTTACCGGTAAGCCGGTATTCACCTTCCAAGCGTGATTTTGGTCAAGTGCCATTTCCTGCGACTTGGTCCCCGAATTGGACCATCATCACCTAATATCTCCGTGGTCTTTCAATTCAGCCTCATGAAACTTTCAGGGTAGATAGGTCTCCCCAAGACCTTTCCAACGATATACCAATTGTCTCGCTAGGCCATCTACAGCCGAAGTTATTCATGGTACTTGGTACCTTACCCTGTTTCTTCCATACTTGTTCGTACTTGGGTGCAAAACATGAATCACCCATATCTCCACTTTGGAGGCCAGCTACCGCCTTGTCCCCATATACTTTTTTGTTGGTCATATTATGCACAGTTTATAAATATTCTACGCCAACTTGCTACCTCGTCTCCAACTTGCCGTTATTCTTGGTTCAAGTCCCATTTCATTCGTTTTTGGACCCTTGTTGCTCTATGTTTCACTAATAGCTTCGCCCACCAACATGCTGATTTTCTGTTTGTATTTTTCCGTAATAGTTCCACTCAGGACCATTCCAAATCATACCGTGACTCGTCGCTCGGTGGCAAACTGACCGAGTTATAATTCATGAAAGGTACCTCTACCTGGTACAGCACATGGTCGGCCCAAATCATAAACCGACCAAACGACCGACTTGGAGCACCCTGACCGGGTTGCTTCCATATAATGAAAGTTGCGTCTCTACCCGCCCAACGTATGAATATTCTACGCCAAGTCGCTATCTCTTACCGTTCAGCCGGTAATCACCTTTCAAGGGTGATTTTGGTCAAGTGCCATTTCCTGCGACTTGGTCTCCGAATTGAACCATCATCACCTAATATCTCCGTGGTCTTTCAACTCAGCCTCATGAAACTTTCAGGGTAGATAGGTCTCCCCAAGACCTTTCAAACGGTATGCCGTTTGTCTTGCTCGGCCATCTACAGCCGAAGTTATTAATGGTACTTGGTACCTTACCCTGTTTTTTCCATACTTGTTCGTACTTGGGTACAAACTTTGGATCGCCCATATCTCCACTTTGAAGGCCAGCCAGCACCTTGGCCTCATATACTTTTTTGTTGGTCATACCATGCACCAAATATAATTGTTCTACGCCAACTTGCTATCTCTTCTCCAACTTGCCGTTACTCTTGGTCCAAGTCCCATTTCATTCGTTTTTGGACCCATTTTGCTATATGATTCACTAATAGCTTCAGCCATTGACAAGCTGATTTTTTATTTGTATTTTTCCTTGATAGTCCCACTTAAGATCATTCCAAAACACAACGCAACTTGTCGCTCGGTGGCAAACTGACCGAGTTATAATTCATGAAAGGTACCGCTACCTGGTACAGCACATGGTCGGCCCAAATCATAAACCGACCAAACGACCGACTTGGAGCACCCTGACCGGGTTGCTCCCATATAATGAAAGTTGCGTCTTCCAACGTCCAACATATAAATATTCTGCGACAAGTCGCTACCTCTTACCGGTAAGCCGGGAATCACCTTTCAAGGGTGATTTTGGTCAAGTGCCATTTCCTGCGACTTGGTCCCCGAATTGGACCATCATCACCTAATATCTCCGTGGTCTTTCAATTCAGCGTCATGAAACTTTCAGGGTAGATAGGTCCCCCCAAGACCTTTTCAACGGTATGCAGTTTGTCTTGCTCGGCCATCTACAGCCGAAGTTATTCGTGGTACTTGGTACCTTACCCTGTTTTCACCATACTTGGCCATACTTGGGTACAAACCTTGAATCACCCATATCTCCACCTTACAGGCCAGCTAGCGCCTTGGCAACATATGGTTTTTTGTTGGGTACATCATGAATAGTTTATAATTATTCTACGCCAACTTGCTACCTCGTCACCAACTTGCCGCTATTTCGTTTCCAACGTTTCCAAAACAGTACTGTTTCGCGAGATTGGATTGATGCAGCCTGAGCTACGCTTGATTTTGTGTTTTTAACGGTACTGAAAAACCGGCTTAACTGGGGAAAAATCTTTGATATGGGAAATGAAAGTTCTGAAGGGTTGTCATTGTGTGCAACAAAAAAATTAAACCCAAAAACCATCATTTGGTGCAGACGGGTATTGTGGTTTTATTATATACCCCCGTCAGCAAACCACCCCCGCGCGATATGATCGGCTGTATACAGCATACGTTTCCAAAACTGTTTTGTTTTGCGAGATTGGTTTGATGCAGCCAGAGCTACGCTTGGTGTTGTGTTTTTTACGGTACCGAAAACCGGCTCAACGAAGCCAAAATCGGTGGTATATGCACTCATCTATGATTGTTTGAAATAAAGGGCGGGCAAGATAGCGCTAAGAATGCTATCGATCACGCGCCACGCGAACTGTTGTGTCTTAAACGTACCTGAATCAATGGAAGCATCTACCTGAATCTCTAGCAGCATCGTACCTGAAATTCTAGAACGATCGTACTTTCTATTTAATTATCTACCTGTGTACCAACATGCCGATAATTAATTGAAGACCTCTACCCGTTTGTATGAAACGTACCCTTAAACCTTATGTACAAATTAGGTACAACTTTAGCTCTTGTTTCACTGGCGTCTCAAATTTAAAAACGTCTGATAAAACAGCACAAACTTTTGCATACGAGCTAGAGGATTATTGTTTGGCTTAAATGTTGTTCGCCACAAGGCGTATATTTTGTCCGTGTATAGAATTTTGATCTCAGCTACCGAAAAGGGCGATATGGCCGAAGCACATGAGTGACAAAAATAGTGAACGAGATACGTGTTTATCAATTTACCATGCATAATTGCCTTATCGTCGGTGTTCTACAGTAACGAAATGGTTTTCAAGGGCGATCTTTATCATTAATGTGGGAAAAGGAAAAAGTAACAGAGGGGAATATGACCATGACCAAGTTTAACCAACGGGTAATTTTCCCCCGAATACGAGTAGCCATACGTATGCGCCAAGTGCGCCACAACCGGTATGCAACAGTTCCGAACTGGTTTCTCCTGCAATTTCAATGCCACCAATGAGATAACGGTGACGCGCCAGTCATAGTAGCGGTTCTTTTTCCTTCGAATTCCAGCAACGAATGGTGTACATCGATTGACCCTGACCCTGAAACCAACTTTATATTTCAAGGGCAGTCTCTTTAAAAGGTGTAACTAAGCGAAGTGAAAAACGATCGGGCTGTTGTTTAATTCTTGCTAACGGCTCATGCATGTCTTCAACAGTGGCGCACACTTGGCTATCCAGTGCATGGTACTTTTCATGAATTATCGCACGGGCAGTATGTAACCGAGCGGTTAGCTGGGCAAAGATTTAGAAAGCTTGTATTTGTTTTTATAAGCAGAAATAATCCGGTACATTGGATTCTTTTTTATCTATACCATAAGTGAAAGAAAATGAGGCAGTGAAAGAGGCGAATATGGCGATGACTAAGTTAAAAAATGTTTATTTTTTCTCAAAATATTAGCCGTCAAACGTTTGCGCCGAGTTCACCGCAGCCGGTAACCATACAGCAACCCGTATAGTTTACTCGCAGATTTCGACTTTGCGTTTACGTTCTCTTTCTGGCACACGGAGCAGAAAGCCAGGTGCGCCAGAGTGTGTCTGCTATGAAGTCGAAGCTCGCACATGCTGTAACAGATGCACTATGAGGCAGTTGGAGGAAATCCGCCGAAATGGAATTAAATACGTATAAAGCTTGCCTTGAACAAACTTGATCGTACGCCAAGAAATTATGTGTAACATTCTAGACGGATGTATTTGTTTCATAGTCCAATTAAAATAGAACATTACATTTATTTTTAAAAGAATACAAAGTTTTCTCACAAACTATTAACCTCATACGGTTCTACTGTGTTTGCAAATGTGCGGAGTTTCCAACGTTTCTGTTCGCACGCTCGTCTGGCTCATGCGTTGTCTCGCTCACGCACGCCAGTTCTTGTGGCAAAACCCAACACAGTGTGAAAGCGAACGTTACTCTGCTGCACTCTCCTTCTCGGTTGTGCTGGCGCGATGCCGTAGCATGCTCTCTCTTTCGCTCGTTTAATGCCTCTGGAGTCCGTCCTTCAACTATCGTATTTGCTAAATCTGGGTCAATGACCGTGCGTGCCCTACTTTCGTTGCTTGACTTCGGAGAAAAAGAAACCGTTAGAATGACTTGGTTATTACATCACCTGTTCTTTCACGGCGTCGCCGTCATGACAATGGTTATAGTTACCAAGGTTCATTCGGAGCTTTTGCACCAGAATTTTTCGCAACAAATTTTTTTTTTCCCTTGACGGCTAATCGGTCGTTTGGGTCGTTGACCGATCGCGGTGTACTCTTGGCATGGCAGAATAAGGTACCAGAATGATGAATTATTGTTATGGCTGTATACAACCGAGCGCCTTGCTAGGCACAGTTTCAGAAAGGTTGTTATTATCTTTTACGGCATAAATTACAAAAACAAAATATAATCATGTTTTCTGGAGTTGCCATATGGCGCATTTTATGCGAGTACAAATAAAAACCAACCTCGCGCGTGATGATCGGCTGCATACATCATATGTTTCCAAAACTGTTTCGTTCGGGACGGGAGTAAAAATGAGTTGTACTTTTCGTTTAACTATATACCTGCCTGCCAATATTCCAATCAAAAATTAATCTTTCGTTACCTGTTTCCATGAAAAGTGCGCTAAAACTCTACCTGTGTGCAACATTTTGTACTTGCTGACACGATGGGTACAATACTAGCTCGTGTTTCACAGGCGTTTTAAATGATAAAACTTCTGCTGGAACAGCAAACCGAAACATCATCTGTTCGCTTTCAAGTTAAAGCAAAACTTGTAGCTCATGTTACAAAATGGACCGATGGTGAACAAGATCTAAGCGTTAACGGTCACAGCCCATCAAGTTAGACATATCTCGCATAGCTGTTAACCATTCCGTTTAAAAATATTAAACGAGGGCGAACTTTGTAACATTTTTGGCGTGAAAAATGAGTGAAATCGTGCATGAAGCGCGTGTGAAATGTGAAATAAAACAGCAAAATAAATCACGAGAGCCAGCGAGAGTGAATTCAACGAGTGCGAGTATCGAAGCAAGGAAAAATGAAGCCAAAGCTCAAATTGCTTGAATACGAGCGTCTTATCGTTGAAAGTCTTTTCTTTCCTTGCATTTATTTTAATTGAGTTTTATTTTCGTAGATACTTGCTCTTTATAGATACTCGCTCAGGAAACGCATTTTGTGTTTTAAGTAAATTCTTTCGTTCGAGGATAGTTTTCAACCAAACACATGTATGTTTATTGCAGCTTGACTATGTCAGCCGTTTTTTTATTATGGCTGATAGAACATTTACAAGAATTTTACACGACGGCAGATTTACTAACTGCCGGGTGATGTTCATGACTATGATGATCAAATTATTCCTGCAAAAGTTTCGGGCTAACATCACCCTCAAACGAAACCCAATATGTGAGTTAAATCGTGCATGTAATAAAAGTCACCATAAACATCGAGAGCCAGCGATAGCGAAATAAATAATGCGAGTAACGAATCCAGCGAAAATGAAGCCTTTGCATAAATAACTTGAACACGAATGTTTAATATGTGATGTTTGTTTATTTGCATGCATTAAAAATAAGCTATGTCTACATTTGCATGCATTAATTTATTTTATTGCATGCATTAAATTAATTAAAGGCATGCACTAATAAAGTTAAATTAATTTTTCCTATTAAAATAGATTGAGCGAGTGGACGCTTGACGACGACGATGAATTGTCCGGTTTCCTTCGTTTAGCACCCCTGTTGCGTTGATCCAAACAGCCAAAAAGGGTTGCATCGTCCAGCGCCGTCGACTCCGCAATCGGAAAGCCGTCGAAATCACCGGTGCTGCAACTTTCCTGGTCTTCGTCCACCACTTGAGTTTTCGTTAGCACAGCCTGCATGTACCGATCCAGCTCGTCCCACTCCGCCTGCATCTGAAAAGATGAACATGTATCAATATACGCCATAAGTTCGGTGATGTATCTTATCAGGGCGTCCTGGTGTTCTTTCTCGAATGCTGCTTTGCGGACTGTCGGCAGTCGGTGGAATCGCTTCCTTGCAGCCCGGTGACACCTCGCTGCGGTATATGGTGGTTTTTGTTGTCCGTACTTTGCGACGAAGTAATCAATTGTAGTGAGCGGAACGGATTGGGGCTTTCCGTTTGCCTCGTCAAACAGCCGCTTTTCTTCCTTTGTAAGCCGGTGGTTTTCCGAACGCGATGCTTCGATGATATAAGGCAGTTTCGTGGCAGGATCAGCATGCTTCCACAGCTTTTTCCGGTCGGCGCAAGTCAGATTTAAGGTGGTGTGTTGTTTTGTAAAAATATTGTAAGGTGTTATGGTGCGGTTTGCTTTCTTGTTGTATGTTGTTTTGGTTTGGTTCTGGTGGCTAGAAATAAACAAAACAAAACAAACAATACAGTCAATGAAAACAAAGGAACATTTTGGTTGATTATTTAAGACTTACGAATATTGTTGCATTTCTTGTGGGGTTGTTTTCGGCGTCTTGCCCAAACACTCCCGGACTCCTTTCTTCTGCACGATGCAGAGCATTTCGTCCAGCGTCCGATGCATGTTTATGGTCTGCAACAACATTTTAGTAGCGCTCTTTGCTTCTTCGGCCGTACGGTTGCCGACAGCGACGCGAGCCCAGTCTATTTCCTGCAGCCGGGCATCTGCATTTAGCACGTCCTCTGCTGGCAAAATTGCTCGAAGCCCGTGGACCAAATCATTGTACTCTGATTCCGTCCACTGTTCGGCAGCTACGTTTCCGAAATTCGCTCCTTGTTCGGAGTCCGCCGATCCGAACAGATCCTCACTTGCATTCATCAGATTGGAAGCCATTTTCTTCACCAAACTTTTAATTTTTTCTGGAGAGTAACTTGTTGCGTCTGCTTTTTTTGACCGTAGAAATGAGTCTGCAAAATGGCGTCGTTTTTTGCGGCAGGTACATCGGACAAGATGGACATCTTCTGTCCTGCTTCCCAAAATGTCAGTTGAACGAAAAAGGAATTTATTATTTGACAATAGTTCACAAACAATATTTAGAACACGTTGTTTCTTTCTGCGTGAATGTGCCAATAATATTTCGATTATGTGAAAGAAACATGACTAAATTTTGAATAACGACTAGAGAGAACAATTCTTTTTAAAACTAGAATAATAAAAAAATTGGTTCATTGGTTTTCTTTATGCTTTTTGAAGAACTGAACCCGCATCTTGTAAACACGATGACATTGACGAATATTGTCAAAAAGAAAACTTCATACGGAATACATGTTTTTCTGTTTCAACAGACTTTATTTTAATAGCCATATGCGGATATTGAAATAAAATTAATCTTTGTTGCCTTCAAATTACTTTTCCATCGATATATAATAATGCGAGATCGGTTGCAATCAACCCGTCCTATTCCCAGTCGAATGACGAAGAGCACCACATTAGGAAGGAAGGAAGGACTAAAAACAAAAACAGAAAAACCAGGATTCATTATTTTTAATGAAAATAAAACTCCACTCCGCTGGTTATTTAACTGCATTTCGCTAGTTCTACGCTCCGGTTAGCCTAAGCTTTAAAAATGACTGCCCTTGAAATGCAATTATGGTTTGAGAGTCAGGTTCAATCGGTGCACACATTTTGTTGCTGGAATTCTGAGGAAAAACACCCGTTCGTATGGCTCGCGCGTCGCCGTTAACACATTGGTTGCATTGACCTTCCAGATGAAAAAAGTTTGGTATTGGGCACATACCTGTGACTACTCGGATTCGGAGAAAAATAAACCGTTTGTTAGTCTAGGTCACGGCCAAATCACATTCTTTAACTTCATCGGTTACTCACATTGATGGTAAAAATCGCACTTGAAAACTATTTCGGTACTGTAGAACACCGATGAAGAGGCTATTTTGTATGGTTTATTAATAAACACGTATTCCGTCCACTTTTTTCTCTCTGTCGATGGGATGTTGTTGGACTCCGCATAACGTTTCCAAAACAGTTTCGTTTTGCGAGATTGGTTTGATGCTGCCTGGGCTACGCTCGATTTTGTGTTTTTTACGGTACCGAAAACCGGCTCAACGGGGTCCAAATCAGTGATTTCTCCCCTCATACCTGATTTTACTAAAAAACCATCGCATCTTCTCGCTCTCGACGGGATGTGGTTGGACTCCGCATAACGTTTCCAAAACTTATTTGTTTTGCGAGATTGGTTTGATACAGCCTGAGCTACGCTTGGTTTTGTGTTTTTTACGGTACCGAAAACCGGCTCAACGGGACCAAAATCAGTGATGTCTCCCCTCATACCTGATTTTACTAAAAAACCATCGCATCTTCTCGCTCTCGACGGGATGTTGTTGGACTCCGCATAACGTTTCCAAAACTTATTTGTTTTGCGAGATTGGTTTGATACAGCCTGAGCTACGCAAGGTTTTGTGTTTTTTACGGTACCGAAAACCGGCTCAACGGGGTCCAAATCAGTGATGTCTCCCCTCATACCTGATTTTACTAAAAAACCATCGCATCTTCTCGCTCTCGACGGGATGTTGTTGGACTCCGCATAACGTTTCAAAAACTTATTTGTTTTGCGAGATTGGTTTGATACAGCCTGAGCTACGCAAGGTTTTGTGTTTTTTACGGTACCGAAAACCGGCTCAACGGGGCCAAAATCAGTGATGTCTCCCCTCATACCTGATTTTACTAAAAAACCATCGCATCTTCTCGCTCTCGACGGGATGTGGTTGGACTCCGCATAACGTTTCCAAAACTTATTTGTTTTGCGAGATTGGTTTGATACAGCCTGAGCTACGCAAGGTTTTGTGTTTTTTACGGTACCGAAAACCGGCTCAACGGGGCCAAAATCAGTGATGTCTCCCCTCATACCTGATTTTACTAAAAAACCATCGCATCTTCTCGCTCTCGACGGGATGTTGTTGGACTCCGCATAACGTTTCCAAAACTTATTTGTTTTGCGAGATTGGTTTGATACAGCCTGAGCTACGCTTGATTTTGTGTTTTTTACGGTACCGAAAACCGGCTCAACGGGGTCCAAATCAGTGATGTCTCCCCTCATACCTGATTTTACTAAAAAACCATCGCATCTTCTCGCTCTCGACGGGATGTTGTTGGACTCTGCATAACGTTTCCAAAACTTATTAGTTTTGCGAGATTGGTTTGATACAGCCTGAGCTACGCTTGATTTTGTGTTTTTTACGGTACCGAAAACCGGCTCAACGGGGCCAAAATCAGTGATGTCTCCCCTCATACCTGATTTTACTAAAAAACCATCGCATCTTATCGCTCTCGACGGGATGTTGTTGGACTCCGCATAACGTTTCCAAAACTTATTTGTTTTGCGAGATTGGTTTGATACAGCCTGAGCTACGCTTGATTTTGTGTTTTTTACGGTACTGAAAACCGGCTCAACGGGGTCCAAATCAGTGATGTCTCCCCTCATACCTGATTTTACTAAAAAACCATCGCATCTTCTCGCTCTCGACGGGATGTTGTTGGACTCCGCATAACGTTTCCAAAACTTATTTGTTTTGCGAGATTGGTTTGATACAGCTTGAGCTACGCAAGGTTTTGTGTTTTTTACGGTACCGAAAACCGGCTCAACGGGGCCAAAATCAGTGATGTCTCCCCTCATACCTGATTTTACTAAAAAACCATCGCATCTTCTCGCTCTCGACGGGATGTTGTTGGACTCCGCATAACGTTTCCAAAACTTATTTGTTTTGCGAGATTGGTTTGATACAGCCTGAGCTACGCTTGATTTTGTGTTTTTTACGGTACTGAAAACCGGCTCAACGGGGCCAAAATCAGTGATGTCTCCCCTCATACCTGATTTTACTAAAAAACCATCGGATCTTCTCGCTCTCGACGGGATGTTGTTGGACTCCGCATAACGTTTCCAAAACTTATTTGTTTTGCGAGATTGGTTTGATACAGCTTGAGCTACGCAAGGTTTTGTGTTTTTTACGGTACCGAAAACCGGCTCAACGGGGCCAAAATCAGTGATGTCTCCCCTCATACCTGATTTTACTAAAAAACCATCGCATCTTCTCGCTCTCGACGGGATGTTGTTGGACTCCGCATAACGTTTCCAAAACTTATTTGTTTTGCGAGATTGGTTTGATACAGCCTGAGCTACGCAAGGTTTTGTGTTTTTTACGATACCGAAAACCGGCTCAACGGGGCCAAAATCAGTGATGTCTCCCCTCATACCTGATTTTACTAAAAAACCATCGCATCTTCTCGCTCTCGACGGGATGTTGTTGGACTCCGCATAAAGTTTCCAAAACTTATTTGTTTTGCGAGATTGGTTTGATACAGCCTGAGCTACGCTTGATTTTGTGTTTTTTACGGTACTGAAAACCGGCTCAACGGGGCCAAAATCAGTGATGTCTCCCCTCATACCTGATTTTACTAAAAAACCATCGGATCTTCTCGCTCTCGACGGGATGTTGTTGGACTCCGCATAACGTTTCCAAAACTTATTTGTTTTGCGAGATTGGTTTGATACAGCTTGAGCTACGCAAGGTTTTGTGTTTTTTACGGTACCGAAAACCGGCTCAACGGGGCCAAAATCAGTGATGTCTCCCCTCATACCTGATTTTACTAAAAAACCATCGCATCTTCTCGCTCTCGACGGGATGTTGTTGGACTCCGCATAACGTTTCCAAAACTTATTTGTTTTGCGAGATTGGTTTGATACAGCTTGAGCTACGCAAGGTTTTGTGTTTTTTACGGTACCGAAAACCGGCTCAACGGGGCCAAAATCAGTGATGTCTCCCCTCATACCTGATTTTACTAAAAAACCATCGCATCTTCTCGCTCTCGACGGGATGTTGTTGGACTCTGCATAACGTTTCCAAAACTTATTAGTTTTGCGAGATTGGTTTGATACAGCCTGAGCTACGCTTGATTTTGTGTTTTTTACGGTACCGAAAACCGGCTCAACGGGGTCCAAATCAGTGATGTCTCCCCTCATACCTGATTTGACTAAAAAACCATCGGATCTTCTCGCTCTCGACAGGATGTTGTTGGACTCCGCATAACGTTTCCAAAACTTATTTGTTTTGCGAGATTGGTTTGATACAGCCTGAGCTACGCAGGGTTTTGTGTTTTTTACGGTACCGAAAACCGGCTCAACGGGGCCAAAATCAGTGATGTCTCCCCTCATACCTGATTTTACTAAAAAACCATCGCATCTTCTCGCTCTCGACGGGATGTTGTTGGACTCCGCATAACGTTTCCAAAACTTATTTGTTTGGCGAGATTGGTTTGATACAGCCTGAGCTACGCAAGGTTTTGTGTTTTTTACGGTACCGAAAACCGGCTCAACGGGGTCCAAATCAGTGATGTCTCCCCTCATACCTGATTTTACTAAAAAACCATCGCATCTTCTCGCTCTCGATGGGATGTTGTTGGACTCCGCATAACGTTTCCAAAACAGTTTCGTTTTGCGAGATTGGTTTGATGCTGCCTGGGCTACGCTCGATTTTGTGTTTTTTACGGTACTGAAAACCGGCTCAACGGGGCCAAAATCAGTGATGTCTCCCCTCATACCTGATTTTACTAAAAAACCATCGCATCTTCTCGCTCTCGACGGGATGTTGTTGGACTTCGCATAACGTTTCCAAAACATATTTGTTTTGCGAGATTGGTTTGATACAGCCTGAGCTACGCAAGGTTTTGTGTTTTTTACGGTACCGAAAACCGGCTCAACGGGGCCAAAATCAGTGATGTCTCCCCTCATACCTGATTTTACTAAAAAACCATCGCATCTTCTCGCTCTCGACGGGATGTTGTTGGACTCCGCATAACGTTTCCAAAACTTATTTGTTTTGCGAGATTGGTTTGATACAGCCTGAGCTACGCAACGTTTTGTGTTTTTTACGGTACCGAAAACCGGCTCAACGGGGCCAAAATCAGTGATGTCTCCCCTCATACCTGATTTTACTAAAAAACCATCGCATCTTCTCGCTCTCGACGGGATGTTGTTGGACTCCGCATAACGTTTCCAAAACTTATTTGTTTTGCGAGATTGGTTTGATACAGCCTGAGCTACGCAAGGTTTTGTGTTTTTTACGGTACCGAAAACCGGCTCAACGGGGCCAAAATCAGTGATGTCTCCCCTCATACCTGATTTTACTAAAAAACCATCGCATCTTCTCGCTCTCGACGGGATGTTGTTGGACTCCGCATAACGTTTCCAAAACTTATTTGTTTTGCGAGATTGGTTTGATACAGCCTGAGTTACGCTTGATTTTGTGTTTTTTACGGTACTGAAAACCGGCTCAACGGGGCCAAAATCAGTGATGTCTCCCCTCATACCTGATTTTACTAAAAAACCATCGCATCTTCTCGCTCTCGACGGGATGTTGTTGGACTCCGCATAACGTTTCCAAAACTTATTTGTTTAGCAAGATTGGTTTGATACAGCCTGAGCTACGCTTGATTTTGTGTTTTTTACGGTACCGAAAACCGGCTCAACGGGGCCAAAATCAGTGATGTCTCCCCTCATACCTGATTTTACTAAAAAACCATCGCATCTTCTCGCTCTCGACGGGATGTTGTTGGACTCCGCATAACGTTTCCAAAACTTATTTGTTTTGCGAGATTGGTTTGATACAGCCTGAGCTACGCAAGGTTTTGTGTTTTTTACGGTACTGAAAACCGGCTCAACGGGGCCAAAATCAGTGATGTCTCCCCTCATACCTGATTTTACTAAAAAACCATCGCATCTTCTCGCTCTCGACGGGATGTTGTTGGACTCCGCATAACGTTTCCAAAACTTATTTGTTTTGCGAGATTGGTTTGATACAGCCTGAGCTACGCTTGATTTTGTGTTTTTTACGGTACCGAAAACCGGCTCAACGGGGCCAAAATCAGTGATGTCTCCCCTCATACCTGATTTTACTAAAAAACCATCGCATCTTCTCGCTCTCGACGGGATGCTGTTGGACTCCGCATAACGTTTCCAATACTTATTTGTTTTGTGAGATTGGTTTGATACAGCCTGAGCTACGCAAGGTTTTGTGTTTTTTACGGTACCGAAAACCGGCTCAACGGGGCCAAAATCAGTGATGTCTCCCCTCATACCTGATTTTACTAAAAAACCATCGCATCTTCTCGCTCTCGACGGGATGCTGTTGGACTCCGCATAACGTTTCCAATACTTATTTGTTTTGCGAGATTGGTTTGATACAGCCTGAGTTACGCTTGATTTTGTGTTTTTTACGGTACTGAAAACTGGCTCAACGGGGCCAAAATCAGTGATGTCTCCCCTCATACCTGATTTTACTAAAAAACCATCGCATCTTCTCGCTCTCGACGGGATGTTGTTGGACTCCGCATAACGTTTCCAAAACTTATTTGTTTTGCAAGATTATTTTGATACAGCCTGAGCTACGCTTGATTTTGTGTTTTTTACGGTACCGAAAACCGGCTCAACGGGGCCAAAATCAGTGATGTCTCCCCTCATACCTGATTTTACTAAAAAACCATCGCATCTTCTCGCTCTCGACGGGATGTTGTTGGCCTCCGCATAACGTTTCCAAAACTTATTTGTTTTGCGAGATTGGTTTGATACAGCCTGAGCTACGCAAGGTTTTGTGTTTTTTACGGTACCGAAAACCGGCTCAACGGGGTCCAAATCAGTGATGTCTCCCCTCATACCTGATTTGACTAAAAAACCATCGGATCTTCTCGCTCTCGACGGGATGTTGTTGGACTCCGCATAACGTTTCCAAAACTTATTTGTTTTGCGAGATTGGTTTGATACAGCCTGAGCTACGCCAGGTTTTGTGTTTTTTACGGTACCGAAAACCGGCTCAACGGGGCCAAAATCAGTGATGTCTCCCCTCATACCTGATTTTACTAAAAAACCATCGCATCTTCTCGCTCTCTACGGGATGTTGTTGGACTCTGCATAACGTTTCCAAAACTTATTAGTTTTGCGAGATTGGTTTGATACAGCCTGAGCTACGCTTGATTTTGTGTTTTTTACGGTACTGAAAACCGGCTCAACGGGGTCCAAATCAGTGATGTCTCCCCTCATACCTGATTTTACTAAAAAACCATCGCATCTTCTCGCTCTCGACGGGATGTTGTTGGACTCCGCATAACGTTTCCAAAACTTATTTGTTTTGCGAGATTGGTTTGATACAGCTTGAGCTACGCAAGGTTTTGTGTTTTTTACGGTACCGAAAACCGGCTCAACGGGGCCAAAATCAGTGATGTCTCCCCTCATACCTGATTTTACTAAAAAACCATCGCATCTTCTCGCTCTCGACGGGATGTTGTTGGACTCCGCATAACGTTTCCAAAACTTATTTGTTTTGCGAGATTGGTTTGATACAGCCTGAGCTACGCTTGATTTTGTGTTTTTTACGGTACCGAAAACCGGCTCAACGGGGCCAAAATCAGTGATGTCTCCCCTCATACCTGATTTTACTAAAAAACCATCGCATCTTCTCGCTCTCGACGGGATGTTGTTGGACTTCGCATAACGTTTCCAAAACATATTTGTTTTGCGAGATTGGTTTGATACAGCCTGAGCTACGCAAGGTTTTGTGTTTTTTACGGTACCGAAAACCGGCTCAACGGGGCCAAAATCAGTGATGTCTCCCCTCATACCTGATTTTACTAAAAAACCATCGCATCTTCTCGCTCTCGACGGGATGTTGTTGGACTTCGCATAACGTTTCCAAAACATATTTGTTTTGCGAGATTGGTTTGATACAGCCTGAGCTACGCAAGGTTTTGTGTTTTTTACGGTACCGAAAACCGGCTCAACGGGGCCAAAATCAGTGATGTCTCCCCTCATACCTGATTTTACTAAAAAACCATCGCATCTTCTCGCTCTCGACGGGATGTTGTTGGACTCCGCATAACGTTTCCAAAACTTATTTGTTTTGCGAGATTGGTTTAATATAGCCTGAGCTACGCTTGATTTTGTGTTTTTTACGGTACTGAAAACCGGCTCAACGGGGCCAAAATCAGTGATGTCTCCCCTCATACCTGATTTTACTAAAAAACCATCGCATCTTCTCGCTCTCGACGGGATGTTGTTGGACTCCGCATAACGTTTCCAAAACATATTTGTTTTGCGAGATTGGTTTAATACAGCCTGAGCTACGCTTGATTTTGTGTTTTTTACGGTACTGAAAACCGGCTCAACGGGGCCAAAATCAGTGATGTCTCCCCTCATACCTGATTTTACTAAAAAACCATCGCATCTTCTCGCTCTCGACGGGATGTTGTTGGACTCCGCATAACGTTTCCAAAACTTATTTGTTTTGCGAGATTGGTTTGATACAGCCTGAGCTACGCAAGGTTTTGTGTTTTTTACGGTACCGAAAACCGGCTCAACGGGGCCAAAATCAGTGATATCTCCCCTCATACCTGATTTTACTAAAAAACCATCGCATCTTCTCGCTCTCGACGGGATGTTGTTGGACTCCGCATAACGTTTCCAAAACTTATTTATTTTGCGAGATTGGTTTGATACAGCCTGAGCTACGCTTGGTTTTGTGTTTTTTACGGTACCGAAAACCGGCTCAACGGGGCCAAAA
This sequence comes from Anopheles coustani, assembly GCF_943734705.1. NCBI lineage: Eukaryota > Metazoa > Arthropoda > Insecta > Diptera > Culicidae > Anopheles > Anopheles coustani. Next base: position 123,119 of record NW_026525174.1, on the reverse strand, counting down.
TCAGTGATGTCTCCCCTCATACCTGATTTTACTAAAAAACCATCGCATCTTCTCGCTCTCGACGGGATGTTGTTGGACTCCGCATAACGTTTCCAAAACTTATTTGTTTTGCGAGATTTTTTTGATACAGCCTGAGCTACGCTTGATTTTGTGTTTTTTACGGTACTGAAAACCGGCTCAACGGGGCCAAAATCAGTGATGTCTCCCCTCATACCTGATTTTACTAAAAAACCATCGCATCTTCTCGCTCTCGACGGGATGTTGTTGGACTCCGCATAACGTTTCCAAAACTTATTTGTTTTGCAAGATTATTTTGATACAGCCTGAGCTACGCTTGATTTTGTGTTTTTTACGGTACCGAAAACCGGCTCAACGGGGTCCAAATCAGGGATGTCTCCCCTCATACCTGATTTTACTAAAAAACCATCGCATCTTCTCGCTCTCGACGGGATGTTGTTGGACTCCGCATAACGTTTCCAAAACTTATTTGTTTTGCGAGATTGGTTTGATACAATCCTCGCTCTCCAATCATATGCAGTTCGTCGATCACGATCAGCCCGATCTCGTCCGCGCGACCCACCTCGATGAGAGAGTTCATGAGGATGAGCGATTTTTCGATCGTACAAACAAAGATCGTGTTTTTTCTGTGCCGTTTGAGCGGCGGACATTGTCCCCTACCACCGGTGTACTCCTCCAATAAAAACTGCAGCTCGATCGAGAACGGAGTGAGCGCGATCAGCTTCTCCTGAGCGGATGAAACGTACGGCACGACGAACATGACGTTCCGCAGGCGGCAAATAATCTCCCGTAGCATAAGAATCTCCACCACCAGTGTCTTTCCACCGCTCGTTGGCAGTGCGTAGATCAAATTACGTCTCTCGTCGATCGCCGGCAAGTCCAGACACTCCTGCTGCCAATCGTACAGCTCGCCAATACCACGAAAGTCTCGCAGCATTCGCCGAACGTTGTTCGGTAGCCCAAAGAACGGACCCTTCTCGAGGAAAAGCGACGATACGTGGGGTACGGTGAACTTTGGCTTTGTAGTCTGATCTGAAATTCCCTCATCACGATTGATGGCCGCTATGGTCGAGTTGCTGGTCCTCATTCGCGAGCTTCCCTCGCCTATCGCATTCGCCATCGGCTCAATGTTGGTCATGTCGTGCAGCGTACGGTCACAGATTTCAAAAATCCGCAACGCTTCGCTCACCTTCTGCAGCTCAAAGGTACGTTCAGCTTCAGCGGCTACCTGCTGGAAATGTGACGGACGCTCCGGATGACCTATTTGTGATGCACCGATCGCGACGATTCGCTCCACCCCCTCATCAGCGAGGGACTCGTCTTGCCGCATGTACTGCGAACAGATGTCCTGGTTTGTGTACACCTCGAACCCGTTACTCTCTCGCAGCATATCACCGACGTGCGTTACTGGTTTGGTGGACCCGATCCGTTTCAGTTTAGCCTTGATTATTTCGTCCGTGTCAAGTTGATCATGGCTGGCGATCGGTACCTGTCCACATGGTAGCATTTCAGCATCGTCATTTTCCACCCCAGACCACAGAGGACGAACCGGAGGAGTTTCCTCGTTTGCAACGTTTGACCGATTTGATGTAAGATTTTCATTACAGCCGCTGTCCCTCCCTCCGTCGCGCACCTCGCTACCGTCCATGTTCATTTTAAGCACATAAATCTTTCGACTACTTACAGCTGATTTTTGCAGTTTCGGAGGACTTGCCATAAGCCTTCTTTCAATGGCTGTTACAGGAAAACAATTTTGAAATAAAGTAAAAAGTATCTTAAATCCTACGTTATTGTCACTCGTATAAAGCGTTCACCTACCTCCAACTGATTTGGAACGTTTTCGAAACGGCGTGATCGGTTGATCGGCTGCGGCGCGTGTCATATTTCCGCCCCATGAGGTACGCGGCATCGAACGCTTGACTTTTTTCTCGATGCTGGCCAAATCGACCGCGTTCAGCAACGTGTTATCTAGCTCCAAAAGTTTCGTACTTAAGTCATCTTTGGGTTTGCTGGTACATGCTGTGTCCGGTGCTCGGAAATCAACCGGGTTTGCTGCCGGCGCTGCTGGAGCTACGCCCCTGGCTGCCGAACGTTGATTCGGTGAAATCAAGCATTTCTTCGCCGTTGTGGGAAACTTCTGTCGACCGCGGGAACTTCGATTTCCTGACATGGCTGGCGTACTGTTTTTAATTTAAAGTAATGTGAAGCTTTAATCAAAACGATGTTGTATTTATTTTTCACTGAATTTTAATGACGTCATAACAATTTGCACCTGCTTAGGAAATTGACAAACTTACAGTTCCCCAACGAGTGAAGAGGAATGGGTGTGCTCTGTGTTTATTTGACAATCATGAATCGGATGTGTCGCATTGACAATGCGTGTGATTTCTTTTTGGGGATAATAATAAATTTGGATTGAACGGAAATTATATGCAAGCACAGTTATTTCGGGTTGTTGCGTTAATCATTTTGCGAACGAACATGAAAGCTGAAAGAAAACATTTCTACCGATACACTTCATTGAAGGTCTTCCCGGTCAAAGCCGCTTATATCGTCAAATAAACAAAACCGGGAATATGTCGAGTTTTTCGCAACCAGTCCCGTATGATGATATATTTTTGGATAGGTCAAATAGAGATGAAGAAGATTAATTTAATTTCGATTTGGTCAGATGCTGATTAAAAATATGTTTTAAGCGCAGAAACAAATACAAAATTAATTACCGTATGAAGTGTCCTCTTTGGCAATTGTCTTCTTCGTCAGCATGTTTACAAAATGCGGGTTCAGTTCTTCAAGTAGGTGGTCGTAGATCAATAAAAAAAATAATTTAATTTCATGTTTTAATGCTAGAAATAGTACTTTGTTTTTGAAAAATTAAAACATAATTATCTCAAGTCCGAACACTGACGACAAGCAAATAGGATGAAGATTTATAATTAAAGAACACATTTTTGCGGGTAAACTTTACCGAAGGTGATTCCGGTGAGCTGTATATTGTCAAATAAGCCAATACGGGAATAAGTTGTATTGTTTGCAACCGATCTCGCATTATAATATATTTTTGGAATGGTAAATTGAAGACCGAGAAAACTTATTTCATTTCGATATGGTCAGATGAAGATTAAAAAAAGTCTTTTGTAGCACAAACGAACCATTATTTCAACAACGTATGAAGGTGGTTTCAATGAAACCATGTTTACAAAATGCGGGTTCAGTTCTTCAAGTAGGTGGTCATAGCTCAATAAAAACAATAATTTAATTTCATGTTTTAATGCTAGAAATAGTACTTTGTTTTTGAAAAATTAAAACATAATTATCTCAAGTCCGAACACTGACGACAAGCAAATAGGATGAAGATTTATAATTAAAGAACACATTTCTGCGGGTAAACTTTACCGAAGGTGATTCCGGTGAGCTGTATATTGTCAAATAAGGAAATCCGGGAATAAGTTGTGTTGTTTGCAACCGATCTCGCATTATTATATATTTTTGGAATGGTAAATTGAACACCGAGAAAACTTATTTCATTTCGATATGGTCAGATGAAGATTAAAACTTCATCTTTTCTTCATCGGAACTTTTTTTTGATTTTTTCGGGTGTATCGAGCTTCGGCATAGCCATACCGTTTGTGTTTCTCAATTTTTTATTTGACTAGTCGTAAGTACTCGAGTAGATGAAACTTTTTGCCGAAGACACCATGCCTCGGAAACGACTCCTTCATGCTCAAAATTGGGGCCAAAGGTGATTTTTGTTACTTTTCCTTAGGGGGCCCAACACTTAGAAAATTTTCAAAATCGCGATTTTTCGATTGCGAGCTAGCGCTTTGCGGTCTTCGGCAATGTTTTAGATCTTGATGAGATAAGACTTTTTGGCCATGAGACATTTACCCCTCCGACCCCTCCTTCCCCCCGCAAATCGCCCATCAAAGTGCAATTTTTGCTTTTTCACCTCTTTGCACGCACTGTTCGGCCCAAATGGCCACTTTCTATGGGTCTGAGCGCTTTGCGGTCTTCGGCAAACTTATAGATCGTACCAATTCCTTATTATAATTATTCCCCACCACCTTCGTACCTCTTCATCCCTGGCCACTATTCGCGTACCAAGGTAATTTTTGTTCATTTTGTCAACATTTTTCATTTTTGACTGCTTATATCGGCCTTGCCATGAACCGATAGCGCTTCGCTGTGTTCTAACGTAAGTTAGTACTACTCTTTACCTTTCCAAATCATATCTTAGGTTGCCATTTGCTTGCGTACAGCCGGAGCTATGAGCGATACCGTAAAAAGTACCGAAACTTGGAAAAATCGTTTGATCGCCCATATCCCCCCTTTGGGGGCCAGATATCGAAAAAAGTTCTGATTCAAAAAGTTGCGCATCAACGTGTTCTAGTTATGTCTAGAACATTTCACTTCGCTAGCTGGCCTGCAACTTAGCCGTAATTGGGATTTTAGGGTGTTCTTGGAGGGCCCATTTCCTGCGACTTGGTATCTTTTGGGCCCTATGTTTCGCTAATATCTCCACGAGTTTTCCAGATAGCGTTCTCATACTTTCAGGGTGTTTAAAGCACTTCAAGACCTTTCCAACGCTATGCCGTTTGCTTCGCTCGGACATCTACAGCCGAAGTTATTCGAGGTACTTGGTACCTTACCCTGTTTTCTCAGTACTTGGTCGAAAATTTCGATCAGCCATATGACCGACTTGGACAACCCTGGGCGGGTTGGCCCCATACAACTAAACTTTTGTCTCGTAAAGGCAAACTTATAAATGTTCTACGTCAACTCGCTATCTCGTACCGCCTTGACGGTATACTTGGTTCAAGGGCCATTTCCAGCGACTTGGTCGCAATTTCGCTCTAAGTTTCGCTAATACCTTCGTCCGTGGACATGGTGATTTTTTGTTCGTATTTTTTCTTGATAGTCCCACTCAAGACTATTCCATACCAGAGCCAAACGTCCCGCTAAGTGCCATACAGCCTAAGCAGTAATTCATGAAAGGTACCTCTACCAGTTTTTGCCATACTTGGGTACAAACTTTGGATCGCCCATATCTCAACTTTGGAGGCCAGCCAGCACCTTGGCCCCATATACTTTTTTGTTGGTCATACCATGCACTAAATATAATGATGCTACGCCAACTTGCTATCTCTTCTCCAACTTGCCGTTATTCTTGGTCCAAGTCCCATTTCATTCGTTTTTGGACCCATTTTGCTATATGTTTCACTAATAGCTTCGGCCATGGACAAGCTGATTTTCTATCTGTATTTTTCCTTGATAGTCCCACTCAAGACCATTCCAAAACACACCGGAACTTGTCGCTCGGTGGCAAACTGACCGAGTTATAATTCATGAAAGGTACCTCAATTTGGTACACCACGTGGTCGGCCCAAAACATAAACCGACCAAACGACCGACTTGGAGCACCCTGACCGGGTTGCTCCCATATAATGAAATTTGCGTCTATACCCGCCCAACGTATGAATATTCTACGCCAAGTCGCTATCTCTTACCGGTCAGCCGGTATTCACCTTTCAAGGGTGATTTTGGTCAAGTGCCATTTCCTGCGACTTGGTCCCCGAATTGGACCATCATCACCCAATATCTCCGTGGTCTTTCAACTCAGCCTCATGAAACTTTAAGGATAGATAGGTCTCCCCAAGACCTTTCCAACGGTATGCCGTTTGTCTTGCTCGGCCATCTACAGCCGAAGTTATTAATGGTACTTGGTACCTTACCCTGTTTTTTCCATACTTGTTCGTACTTGGGTACAAACTTTGGATCGCCCATATCTCCACTTTGGAGGCCAGCCAGCACCTTGGCCTCGTATACTTTTTTGTTGGTCATACCATGCACCAAATATAATTGTTCTACGCCAACTTGCTATCTCTTCTCCAACTTGCCGTTATTCTTGGTCCAAGTCCCATTTCATTCGATTTCGGACCCATTTTGCTATATGTTTCACTAATAGCTTCGGCCATTGACAAGCTGATTTTTTATTTGTATTTTTCCTTGATAGTCCCACTTAAGATCATTCCAAAACACAACGCAACTTGTCGCTCGGTGGCAAACTGACCGAGTTATAATTCATGAAAGGTACCTCTACCTGGTACAGCACGTGGTCGGCCCAAACCATAAACCGACCAAACGATCGACTTGGAGCACCCTGACCGGGTTGCTCCCATATAATGAAAGTTGCGTCTTTCAACGTCCAACATTTAAATATTCTACGACAAGTCGCTATCTCTTACCGGTCAGACGGTATTCACCTTTCAAGGGTGATTTTGGTCAAGTGCCATTTCCTGCGACTTGGTCCCCGATTTGGACCATCATCACCTAATATCTCCGTGGTCTTTCAACTCAGCCTCATGAAACTTTCAGGGTAGATAGGTCTCCCCAAGACCTTTCCAACGATATGCCGTTTGTCTTGCTCGGCCATCTACAGCCGAAGTTATTAATGGTACTTGGTACCTTACCCTGTTTTTTCCATACTTGTTCGTACTTGGGTACAAACTTTGGATCGCCCATATCTCCACTTTGGAGGCCAGCCAGCACCTTGGCCTCATATACTTTTTTGTTGGGTATACCATGCACCAAATATAATTGTTCTACGCCAACTTGCTATCTCTTCTCCAACTTGCAGTTATTCTTGGTCCAAGTCCCATTTCATTCGTTTTTGGACCCTTGTTGCTCTATGTTTCACTAATAGCTTCGCCCACCAACATGCTGATTTTCTGTTTGTATTTTTCCGTAATAGTTCCAATAGTCCGTTACGGTAGTTCGTAATAGATCCGTCGCTTGGTTCGCCCGCAATCGCGAGAAAACGAAAAAACACGTTTACAAAATTCCGGACGAATTTTGTGAACGCCGTCCATACATTTTCGATCGATTTTTAAAATTTCGAGATAGCGCTTTGGTGTCTTCGGCAATAATGTAGAAATCGGGTTTTTAAACACATTTTACTTTTGGGTTTTTTTCGATCCGTCGCTTGGTTCGCCCGCAATCGCGAGAAAACGAAAAAACACGTTTACAAAATTCGTCCGGAATTTTGTGATCGCCGTCCATACATTTTCGATCGATTTTTAAAATTTCGAGATAGCGCTTTGGTGTCTTCGGCAATAATGTAGAAATCGGGTTTTTAAACACATTTTACTTTTGGGTTTTTTTCGATCCGTCGCTTGGTTCGCCCGCAATCGCGAGAAAACGAAAAAACACGTTTACAAAATTCGTCCGGAATTTTGTGATCGCCGTCCATACATTTTCGATCGATTTTTAAAATTTCGAGATAGCGCTTTGGTGTCTTCGGCAATAATGTAGAAATCGGGTTTTTAAACACATTTTACTTTTGGGTTTTTTTCGATCCGTCGCTTGGTTCGCCCGCAATTGAGAGAAAACGGAAAAACACGTTTACAAAATTCTGTACGAATTTTGTGAACGCCGTCCATACATTTTCGATCGATTTTTAAAATTTCGAGATAGCGCTTTGGTGTCTTCGGCAATAATGTAGAAATCGGGTTTTTAAACACATTTTACTTTTGGGGTTTTTTCGATCCGACGCATAGTTCGCGCGCAATCGCGAGAAAACGAAAAAACACGTTTACAAAATTCGTCCGGAATTTTGTGAACGCCGTCCATACATTTTCGATCGATTTTTAAAATTTCGAGATAGCGCTTTGGCGTCTTCGGCAATAATGTAGAAATCGGGTTTTTAAACACATTTTACTTTTGGGTTTTTTTCGATCCGTCGCTTGGTTCGCCCGCAATTGAGAGAAAACGGAAAAACACGTTTACAAAATTCTGGACGAATTTTGTGAACGCCGTCCATACATTTTCGATCGATTTTTAAAATTTCGAGATAGCGCTTTGGTGTCTTCGGCAATAATGTAGAAATCGGGTTTTTAAACACATTTTACTTTTGGGGTTTTTTCGATCCGACGCATAGTTCGCGCGCAATCGAGAGAAAACGAAAAAACACGTTTACAAAATTCGTCCGGAATTTTGTGATCGCCGTCCATACATTTTCGATCGATTTTTAAAATTTCGAGATAGCGCTTTGGTGTCTTCGGCAATAATGTAGAAATCGGGTTTTTAAACACATTTTACTTTTGGGTTTTTTTCGATCCGACGCTTGGTTCGCCCGCAATCGCGAGAAAACGAAAAAACACGTTTACAAAATTCCGGACGAATTTTGTGAACGCCGTCCATACATTTTCGATCGATTTTTAAAATTTCGAGATAGCGCTTTGGTGTCTTCGGCAATAATGTAGAAATCGGGTTTTTAAACACATTTTACTTTTGGGTTTTTTTCGATCCGACGCATAGTTCGCGCGCAATCGAGAGAAAACGAAAAAACACGTTTACAAAATTCGTCCGGAATTTTGTGAACGCCGTCCATACATTTTCGATCGATTTTTAAAATTTCGAGATAGCGCTTTGGTGTCTTCGGCAATAATGTAGAAATCGGGTTTTTAAACACATTTTACTTTTGGGTTTTTTTCGATCCGTCGCTTGGTTCGCCCGCAATCGCGAGAAAACGAAAAAACACGTTTACAAAATTCCGGACGAATTTTGTGAACGCCGTCCATACATTTTCGATCGATTTTTAAAATTTCGAGATAGCGCTTTGGTGTCTTCGGCAATAATGTAGAAATCAGGTTTTTAAACACATTTTACTTTTGGGTTTTTTTCGATCCGTCGCTTGGTTCGCCCGCAATCGCGAGAAAACGAAAAAACACGTTTACAAAATTCTGGACGAATTTTGTGAACGCCGTCCATACATTTTCGATCGATTTTTAAAATTTCGAGATAGCGCTTTGGTGTCTTCGGCAATAATGTAGAAATCGGGTTTTTAAACACATTTTACTTTTGGGTTTTTTTCGATCCGACGCTTAGTTCGCTCGCAATTGAGAGAAAACGGAAAAACACGTTTACAAAATTCTGGACGAATTTTGTGAACGCTCTCCTTACATTTTCACCTTTGGGTCGTGAATACCGGCTGACCGATAAGAGATAGCGACTTGTCGTAGAATATTTATATGTTGGACGTTGGAAGACGCAACTTTCATTATATAGGAGCAACCCGGTCAGGGTGCTCCAAGTCGGTCGTTTGGTCGGTTTACGGTTTGGGCCGACCATGTGCTGTACCAGGTTGAGGTACTTTTCATGAATAATAACTCGGTCAGTTTGTCTCCGAGCGACAATCTACGGTGTGATTTGGAATGGTCCTGAGTGGGACTATCAAGGAAAAATACGCAAAGAAATTCAGCATGTTGGTGGGCGAAGCTATTAGTGAAACATAGAGCAACAAAGGTCCAAAAACGAATGAAATAGGACTTGAACCAAGAATAACGGCAAGTTGGAGACGAGGTAGCAAGTTGGCGTAGAATATTTATAAACTGTGCATAATATGACCAACAAAAAAGTATATGGGGACAAGGCGGTAGCTGGCCTCCAAAGTTGAGATATGGGTGATTCATGTTTTGCACCAAAGTGCGAACAAGTATGGTGAAAACAGGGTAAGGTACCAAGTACCATAAATAACTTCGGCTGTAGATGGCCTAGCGAGACAATTGGCATATCGTTGGAAAGGTCTTGGGGAGACCTATCTACCCTGAAAGTTTCATGAGGCTGAGTTGAAAGACCACGGAGATATTAGGTGATGATGGTCCAATTCGGGGACCAAGTCGCAGGAAATGGCACATGACTAAAATCACCCTTGAAAGGTGATTACCGGCTGAACGGTAAGAGATAGCGGCTTGGCGTAGAATATTCATACGTTTGGCGGGTAAAGACGCAACTTTCATTATATGGGAGCAACCCGGTCAGGGTGCTCCAAGTCGGTCGTTTGGTCGGTTTATGGTTTGGGCCGACCATGTGCTGTAGCAGGTAGAGGTACTTTTCATGAATTATAACTCGGTCAGTTTGCCACCGAGCGACAAGTTGCGGGGTGTTTTGGAATGGTTTTGAATGGAACTATCAAGGAAAAATACAAATAAAAAATCAGCTTGTCAATGGCCGAAGCTATTAGTGAAACATATAGCAAAATGGGTCCGAAATCGAATGAAATGGGACTTGGACCAAGAATAACTGCAAGTTGGAGAAGAGATAGCAAGTTGGCGTAGAACAATTATATTTGGTGCATGGTATGACGAACAAAAAAATATATGAGGCCAAGGTGCTGGCTGGCCTCCAAAGTGGAGATATGGGCGATCCAAAGTTTGTACCCAAGTACGAACAAGTATGGAAAAAACAGGGTAAGGTACCAAGTACCATTAATAACTTCGGCTGTAGATGGCCGAGCAAGACAAACGGCATACCGTTGGAAAGGTCTTGGGGAGACCTATCTACCCTGAAAGTTTCATGAGGCTGAGTTGAAAGACCACGGAGATATTAGGTGATGATGGTCCAATTCGGGGACCAAGTCGCAGGAAATGGCACATGACCAAAATCACCCTTGAAAGGTGATTACCGGCTGAACGGTAAGAGATAGCGACTTGGCGTAGAATATTCATACGTTTGGCGGGTAAAGACGCAACTTTCATTATATGGGAGCAACCCGGTCAGGGTGCTCCAAGTCGGTCGTTTGGTCGGTTTATGATTTGGGCCGACCATGTGCTGTACCAAATTGAGGTACCTTTCATGAATTATAACTCGGTCAGTTTGCCACCGAGCGACAAGTTGCGTTGTGTTTTGGAATGGTCTTAAGTGGGACTATCAAGAAAAATACAAATAAAAAATCAGCTTGTCAATGGCCGAAGCTATTAGTGAAACATATAGCAAAATGGGTCCGAAAACGAATGAAATGGGACTTGGACCAAGAATAACTGCAAGTTGGAGAAGAGATAGCAAGTTGGCGTAGAACAATTATATTTGGTGCATGGTATGACCAACAAAAAAGTATATGAGGCCAAGGTGCTGGCTGGCCTCCAAAGTGGAGATATGGGCGATCCAAAGTTTGTACCCAAGTACGAACAAGTATGGAAAAAACAGGGTAAGGTACCAAGTACCATTAATAACTTCGGCTGTAGATGGCCGAGCAAGACAAACGGCATACCGTTGGAAAGGTCTTGAGGAGACCTATCTACCCTGAAAGTTTCATGAGGCTGAGTTGAAAGACCACGGAGATATTAGGTGATGATGGTCCAATTCGGGGACCAAGTCGCAGGAAATGGCACTTGACCAAAACCACCCTTGAAAGGTGAATACCGGCTGACCGGTAAGAGTTAGCGACTTGGCGTAGAATATTCATACGTTTGGCAGGTATAGACGCATCTTTCATTATATGGGGGCAACCCGGTCAGGGTGCTTCAAGTCGGTCGTTTGGTCGGTTTATGTTTTGGGCCGACCACGTGGTGTACCAAATTGAGGTACCTTTCATGAATTATAACTCGGTCAGTTTGCCACCGAGCGACGAGTTGCGGGGTGTTTTGGAATGATTTTGAGTGGAACTATCAAGGAAAAATAAAAATAGAAAATCAGCTTGTCCATGGCCGAAGCTATTAGTGAATCATATAGCAAAATGGGTCCAAAAACGAACGAAATGGGACTTGTACCAAGAATAACGGCAAGTTGGAGAAGAGATAGCAAGTTGGCGTAGAACAATTATAAACTGTGCATGGTATGACCAACAAAAAAGTATATGTGGCCCAGGCGGTAGCTGGCCTCCAAAGTGGAGATATGGGTGATTCATGGCTTGCACCCAAGTATGGCAAAAACTGGTAGAGGTACCTTTCATGAATTATAACTCAGGCTGTATGGCACTTAGCGGGACGCTTGACTCTGGTATGGAATAGTCCTGAGTGGGACTATCAAGGAAAAATACGAACAAAAAATAACCATGTCCACGGACGAAGGTATTAGCGAAACTTAGAGCGAAATTGCGACCAAAACGCTGGAAATGGCCCTTGAACCAAGTATACCGTCAAGGCGGTACGAGATAGCGAGTTGACGTAGAACATTTATAAGTTTGCCTTCACGAGACAAAAGTTTAGTTATATGGGGTCAACCCGCCCAGGGTTGTCCAAGTCGGTCATATGGCTGATCGAAATTTTCGACCAAGTACTGAGAAAACAGGGTAAGGTACCAAGTACCTCGAATAACTTCGGCTGTAGATGTCCGAGCGAAGCAAACGGCATAGCGTTGGAAAGGTCTTGAAGTGCTCTAAACACCCTGAAAGTATGAGAACGCTATCTGGAAAACTCGTGGAGATATTAGCGAAACATAGGGCCCAAAAGATACCAAGTCGCAGGAAATGGGCCCTCCAAGAACACCCTAAAATCCCAATTACGGCTAAGTTGCAGGCCAGCTAGCGAAGTGAAATGTTCTAGACATAACTAGAACACGTTGATGCGCAACTTTTTGAATCAGAACTTTTTTCGATATCTGGCCCCCAAAGGGGGGATATGGGCGATCAAACGATTTTTCCAAGTTTCGGTACTTTTTACGGTATCGCTCATAGCTCCGGCTGTACGCAAGCAAATGGCAACCTAAGATATGATTTGGAAAGGTAAAGAGTAGTACTAACTTACGTTAGAACACAGCGAAGCGCTATCGGTTCATGGCAAGGCCGATATAAGCAGTCAAAAATGAAAAATGTTGACAAAATGAACAAAAATTACCTTGGTACGCGAATAGTGGCCAGGGATGAAGAGGTACGAAGGTGGTGGGGAATAATTATAATTAGGAATTGGTACGATCTATAAATTTGCCGAAGACCGCAAAGCGCTCAGACCCATAGAAAGTGTCCATTTGGGCCGAACAGTGCGTGCAAAGAGGTGAAAAAGCAAAAATTGCACTTTGTGGGGCGATTTGCGGGGGGAAGGAGGGGTCGGAGGGGTAAATGTCTCATGGCCAAAAAGTCTTATCTCATCAAGATCTAAAACATTGCCGAAGACCGCAAAGCGCTAGCTCGCAATCGAAAAATCGCGATTTTGAAAATTTTCTAAGTGTTGGGCCCCCTAAGGAAAGGTAACAAAAATCACCTTTGGTCCCAATTTTGAGCATGAAGGAGTCGTTTCCGAGGCATGGTGTCTTCGGCAAAAAGTTTCATCTACTCGAGTACTTACGACTAGTCAAATAAAAAATTGAGAAACACAAACGGTATGGCTATGCCGAAGCTCGATACACCCGAAAAAATCAAAAAAAAGTCGAAAATGTCGAAAAATGAGAAAACCCTATATTCGTACTCTACTCGAGCCCTAAATATTGAAAAGTGAAACCCGCGATCGATTTGGAACAAAAAATTGACCTAGGCAAAAATGTATGACGTTCCGCACCTTTGAAAAATCTGGTAAGTGTATTTTAGACAGACTCGAAAAAAGTCGCCCCGAGTCCCCTTACGTTGAAAATCCGAAAAAGTCGAAATTGTTGAAAATGTTAAAAAGCCTCTTTTGGTGGTCCATGGCACCACTAGATATTGAAAAGTGAGGTCCGCGGCCAATCCGGAAGAAAAAGTTAGCTAGGCAAACTTGTATGTCGGTCGATACAAAAAACGGCTCGGTGAGTGTATTTTCGACAGGCTTCAAAAAACAATCCTTTCTCCATACAATTTCAATCGATTTTTAAAATTTCGAGATAGCGCTTTGGTGTCTTCGGCAATAATGTAGAAATCGGGTTTTTAAACACATTTTACTTTTGGGTTTTTTTCGATCCGACGCATAGTTCGCGCGCAATCGAGAGAAAACGGAAAAACACGTTTACAAAATTCCGGACGAATTTTGTGATCGCCGTCCATACATTTTCGATCGATTTTTAAAATTTCGAGATAGCGCTTTGGTTTCTTCGGCAATAATGTAGAAATCGGGTTTTTAAACACATTTTACTTTTGGGTTTTTTTCGATCCGTCGCTTGGTTCGCCCGCAATCGCGAGAAAACGAAAAAACACGTTTACAAAATTCCGGACGAATTTTGTGAACGCCGTCCATACATTTTCGATCGATTTTTAAAATTTCGAGATAGCGCTTTGGTGTCTTCGGCAATAATGTAGAAATCGGGTTTTTAAACACATTTTACTTTTGGGTTTTTTTCGATCCGACGCATAGTTCGCGCGCAATCGAGAGAAAACGAAAAAACACGTTTACAAAATTCGTCCGGAATTTTGTGAACGCCGTCCATACATTTTCGATCGATTTTTAAAATTTCGAGATAGCGCTTTGGTGTCTTCGGCAATAATGTAGAAATCGGGTTTTTAAACACATTTTACTTTTGGGTTTTTTTCGATCCGTCGCTTGGTTCGCCCGCAATCGCGAGAAAACGAAAAAACACGTTTACAAAATTCCGGACGAATTTTGTGAACGCCGTCCATACATTTTCGATCGATTTTTAAAATTTCGAGATAGCGCTTTGGTGTCTTCGGCAATAATGTAGAAATCAGGTTTTTAAACACATTTTACTTTTGGGTTTTTTTCGATCCGTCGCTTGGTTCGCCCGCAATCGCGAGAAAACGAAAAAACACGTTTACAAAATTCTGGACGAATTTTGTGAACGCCGTCCATACATTTTCGATCGATTTTTAAAATTTCGAGATAGCGCTTTGGTGTCTTCGGCAATAATGTAGAAATCGGGTTTTTAAACACATTTTACTTTTGGGTTTTTTTCGATCCGACGCTTAGTTCGCTCGCAATTGAGAGAAAACGGAAAAACACGTTTACAAAATTCTGGACGAATTTTGTGAACGCTCTCCTTACATTTTCACCTTTGGGTCGTGAATACCGGCTGACCGATAAGAGATAGCGACTTGTCGTAGAATATTTATATGTTGGACGTTGGAAGACGCAACTTTCATTATATAGGAGCAACCCGGTCAGGGTGCTCCAAGTCGGTCGTTTGGTCGGTTTACGGTTTGGGCCGACCATGTGCTGTACCAGGTTGAGGTACTTTTCATGAATAATAACTCGGTCAGTTTGTCTCCGAGCGACAATCTACGGTGTGATTTGGAATGGTCCTGAGTGGGACTATCAAGGAAAAATACGCAAAGAAATTCAGCATGTTGGTGGGCGAAGCTATTAGTGAAACATAGAGCAACAAAGGTCCAAAAACGAATGAAATAGGACTTGAACCAAGAATAACGGCAAGTTGGAGACGAGGTAGCAAGTTGGCGTAGAATATTTATAAACTGTGCATAATATGACCAACAAAAAAGTATATGGGGACAAGGCGGTAGCTGGCCTCCAAAGTTGAGATATGGGTGATTCATGTTTTGCACCAAAGTGCGAACAAGTATGGTGAAAACAGGGTAAGGTACCAAGTACCATAAATAACTTCGGCAATGCTTACCAGGTTGAGGTATCTGTATGTAATCGGACTTGACAAAGGTATCTGTATGTAAAAAAATTCAAATGGATAAAATCAGGTATGAGGGGAGACATCACTGATTTTGGCCCCGTTGAGCCGGTTTTCGGTACCGTAAAAAACACAAAACCTTGCGTAGCTCAAGCTGTATCAAACCAATCTCGCAAAACAAATAAGTTTTGGAAACGTTATGCGGAGTCCAACAACATCCCGTCGAGAGCGAGAAGATGCGATGGTTTTTTAGTAAAATCAGGTATGAGGGGAGACATCACTGATTTGGACCCCGTTGAGCCGGTTTTCAGTACCGTAAAAAACACAAAATCAAGCGTAGCTCAGGCTGTATCAAACCAATCTCGCAAAACTAATAAGTTTTGGAAACGTTATGCAGAGTCCAACAACATCCCGTAGAGAGCGAGAAGATGCGATGGTTTTTTAGTAAAATCAGGTATGAGGGGAGACATCACTGATTTTGGCCCCGTTGAGCCGGTTTTCGGTACCGTAAAAAACACAAAACCTGGCGTAGCTCAGGCTGTATCAAACCAATCTCGCAAAACAAATAAGTTTTGGAAACGTTATGCGGAGTCCAACAACATCCCGTCGAGAGCGAGAAGATCCGATGGTTTTTTAGTCAAATCAGGTATGAGGGGAGACATCACTGATTTGGACCCCGTTGAGCCGGTTTTCGGTACCGTAAAAAACACAAAACCTTGCGTAGCTCAGGCTGTATCAAACCAATCTCGCAAAACAAATAAGTTTTGGAAACGTTATGCGGAGGCCAACAACATCCCGTCGAGAGCGAGAAGATGCGATGGTTTTTTAGTAAAATCAGGTATGAGGGGAGACATCACTGATTTTGGCCCCGTTGAGCCGGTTTTCGGTACCGTAAAAAACACAAAATCAAGCGTAGCTCAGGCTGTATCAAAATAATCTTGCAAAACAAATAAGTTTTGGAAACGTTATGCGGAGTCCAACAACATCCCGTCGAGAGCGAGAAGATGCGATGGTTTTTTAGTAAAATCAGGTATGAGGGGAGACATCACTGATTTTGGCCCCGTTGAGCCAGTTTTCAGTACCGTAAAAAACACAAAATCAAGCGTAACTCAGGCTGTATCAAACCAATCTCGCAAAACAAATAAGTATTGGAAACGTTATGCGGAGTCCAACAGCATCCCGTCGAGAGCGAGAAGATGCGATGGTTTTTTAGTAAAATCAGGTATGAGGGGAGACATCACTGATTTTGGCCCCGTTGAGCCGGTTTTCGGTACCGTAAAAAACACAAAACCTTGCGTAGCTCAGGCTGTATCAAACCAATCTCACAAAACAAATAAGTATTGGAAACGTTATGCGGAGTCCAACAGCATCCCGTCGAGAGCGAGAAGATGCGATGGTTTTTTAGTAAAATCAGGTATGAGGGGAGACATCACTGATTTTGGCCCCGTTGAGCCGGTTTTCGGTACCGTAAAAAACACAAAATCAAGCGTAGCTCAGGCTGTATCAAACCAATCTCGCAAAACAAATAAGTTTTGGAAACGTTATGCGGAGTCCAACAACATCCCGTCGAGAGCGAGAAGATGCGATGGTTTTTTAGTAAAATCAGGTATGAGGGGAGACATCACTGATTTTGGCCCCGTTGAGCCGGTTTTCAGTACCGTAAAAAACACAAAACCTTGCGTAGCTCAGGCTGTATCAAACCAATCTCGCAAAACAAATAAGTTTTGGAAACGTTATGCGGAGTCCAACAACATCCCGTCGAGAGCGAGAAGATGCGATGGTTTTTTAGTAAAATCAGGTATGAGGGGAGACATCACTGATTTTGGCCCCGTTGAGCCGGTTTTCGGTACCGTAAAAAACACAAAATCAAGCGTAGCTCAGGCTGTATCAAACCAATCTTGCAAAACAAATAAGTTTTGGAAACGTTATGCGGAGTCCAACAACATCCCGTCGAGAGCGAGAAGATGCGATGGTTTTTTAGTAAAATCAGGTATGAGGGGAGACATCACTGATTTTGGCCCCGTTGAGCCGGTTTTCAGTACCGTAAAAAACACAAAATCAAGCGTAACTCAGGCTGTATCAAACCAATCTCGCAAAACAAATAAGTTTTGGAAACGTTATGCGGAGTCCAACAACATCCCGTCGAGAGCGAGAAGATGCGATGGTTTTTTAGTAAAATCAGGTATGAGGGGAGACATCACTGATTTTGGCCCCGTTGAGCCGGTTTTCGGTACCGTAAAAAACACAAAACCTTGCGTAGCTCAGGCTGTATCAAACCAATCTCGCAAAACAAATAAGTTTTGGAAACGTTATGCGGAGTCCAACAACATCCCGTCGAGAGCGAGAAGATGCGATGGTTTTTTAGTAAAATCAGGTATGAGGGGAGACATCACTGATTTTGGCCCCGTTGAGCCGGTTTTCGGTACCGTAAAAAACACAAAACGTTGCGTAGCTCAGGCTGTATCAAACCAATCTCGCAAAACAAATAAGTTTTGGAAACGTTATGCGGAGTCCAACAACATCCCGTCGAGAGCGAGAAGATGCGATGGTTTTTTAGTAAAATCAGGTATGAGGGGAGACATCACTGATTTTGGCCCCGTTGAGCCGGTTTTCGGTACCGTAAAAAACACAAAACCTTGCGTAGCTCAGGCTGTATCAAACCAATCTCGCAAAACAAATATGTTTTGGAAACGTTATGCGAAGTCCAACAACATCCCGTCGAGAGCGAGAAGATGCGATGGTTTTTTAGTAAAATCAGGTATGAGGGGAGACATCACTGATTTTGGCCCCGTTGAGCCGGTTTTCAGTACCGTAAAAAACACAAAATCGAGCGTAGCCCAGGCAGCATCAAACCAATCTCGCAAAACGAAACTGTTTTGGAAACGTTATGCGGAGTCCAACAACATCCCATCGAGAGCGAGAAGATGCGATGGTTTTTTAGTAAAATCAGGTATGAGGGGAGACATCACTGATTTGGACCCCGTTGAGCCGGTTTTCGGTACCGTAAAAAACACAAAACCTTGCGTAGCTCAGGCTGTATCAAACCAATCTCGCCAAACAAATAAGTTTTGGAAACGTTATGCGGAGTCCAACAACATCCCGTCGAGAGCGAGAAGATGCGATGGTTTTTTAGTAAAATCAGGTATGAGGGGAGACATCACTGATTTTGGCCCCGTTGAGCCGGTTTTCGGTACCGTAAAAAACACAAAACCCTGCGTAGCTCAGGCTGTATCAAACCAATCTCGCAAAACAAATAAGTTTTGGAAACGTTATGCGGAGTCCAACAACATCCTGTCGAGAGCGAGAAGATCCGATGGTTTTTTAGTCAAATCAGGTATGAGGGGAGACATCACTGATTTGGACCCCGTTGAGCCGGTTTTCGGTACCGTAAAAAACACAAAATCAAGCGTAGCTCAGGCTGTATCAAACCAATCTCGCAAAACTAATAAGTTTTGGAAACGTTATGCAGAGTCCAACAACATCCCGTCGAGAGCGAGAAGATGCGATGGTTTTTTAGTAAAATCAGGTATGAGGGGAGACATCACTGATTTTGGCCCCGTTGAGCCGGTTTTCGGTACCGTAAAAAACACAAAACCTTGCGTAGCTCAAGCTGTATCAAACCAATCTCGCAAAACAAATAAGTTTTGGAAACGTTATGCGGAGTCCAACAACATCCCGTCGAGAGCGAGAAGATGCGATGGTTTTTTAGTAAAATCAGGTATGAGGGGAGACATCACTGATTTTGGCCCCGTTGAGCCGGTTTTCGGTACCGTAAAAAACACAAAACCTTGCGTAGCTCAAGCTGTATCAAACCAATCTCGCAAAACAAATAAGTTTTGGAAACGTTATGCGGAGTCCAACAACATCCCGTCGAGAGCGAGAAGATCCGATGGTTTTTTAGTAAAATCAGGTATGAGGGGAGACATCACTGATTTTGGCCCCGTTGAGCCGGTTTTCAGTACCGTAAAAAACACAAAATCAAGCGTAGCTCAGGCTGTATCAAACCAATCTCGCAAAACAAATAAGTTTTGGAAA
Organism: Anopheles coustani; assembly: GCF_943734705.1. Lineage (NCBI taxonomy): Eukaryota > Metazoa > Arthropoda > Insecta > Diptera > Culicidae > Anopheles > Anopheles coustani. Next base: position 103,793 of record NW_026525174.1, on the reverse strand, counting down.
CTTTATGCGGAGTCCAACAACATCCCGTCGAGAGCGAGAAGATGCGATGGTTTTTTAGTAAAATCAGGTATGAGGGGAGACATCACTGATTTTGGCCCCGTTGAGCCGGTTTTCGGTATCGTAAAAAACACAAAACCTTGCGTAGCTCAGGCTGTATCAAACCAATCTCGCAAAACAAATAAGTTTTGGAAACGTTATGCGGAGTCCAACAACATCCCGTCGAGAGCGAGAAGATGCGATGGTTTTTTAGTAAAATCAGGTATGAGGGGAGACATCACTGATTTTGGCCCCGTTGAGCCGGTTTTCGGTACCGTAAAAAACACAAAACCTTGCGTAGCTCAAGCTGTATCAAACCAATCTCGCAAAACAAATAAGTTTTGGAAACGTTATGCGGAGTCCAACAACATCCCGTCGAGAGCGAGAAGATCCGATGGTTTTTTAGTAAAATCAGGTATGAGGGGAGACATCACTGATTTTGGCCCCGTTGAGCCGGTTTTCAGTACCGTAAAAAACACAAAATCAAGCGTAGCTCAGGCTGTATCAAACCAATCTCGCAAAACAAATAAGTTTTGGAAACGTTATGCGGAGTCCAACAACATCCCGTCGAGAGCGAGAAGATGCGATGGTTTTTTAGTAAAATCAGGTATGAGGGGAGACATCACTGATTTTGGCCCCGTTGAGCCGGTTTTCGGTACCGTAAAAAACACAAAACCTTGCGTAGCTCAAGCTGTATCAAACCAATCTCGCAAAACAAATAAGTTTTGGAAACGTTATGCGGAGTCCAACAACATCCCGTCGAGAGCGAGAAGATGCGATGGTTTTTTAGTAAAATCAGGTATGAGGGGAGACATCACTGATTTGGACCCCGTTGAGCCGGTTTTCAGTACCGTAAAAAACACAAAATCAAGCGTAGCTCAGGCTGTATCAAACCAATCTCGCAAAACAAATAAGTTTTGGAAACGTTATGCGGAGTCCAACAACATCCCGTCGAGAGCGATAAGATGCGATGGTTTTTTAGTAAAATCAGGTATGAGGGGAGACATCACTGATTTTGGCCCCGTTGAGCCGGTTTTCGGTACCGTAAAAAACACAAAATCAAGCGTAGCTCAGGCTGTATCAAACCAATCTCGCAAAACTAATAAGTTTTGGAAACGTTATGCAGAGTCCAACAACATCCCGTCGAGAGCGAGAAGATGCGATGGTTTTTTAGTAAAATCAGGTATGAGGGGAGACATCACTGATTTGGACCCCGTTGAGCCGGTTTTCGGTACCGTAAAAAACACAAAATCAAGCGTAGCTCAGGCTGTATCAAACCAATCTCGCAAAACAAATAAGTTTTGGAAACGTTATGCGGAGTCCAACAACATCCCGTCGAGAGCGAGAAGATGCGATGGTTTTTTAGTAAAATCAGGTATGAGGGGAGACATCACTGATTTTGGCCCCGTTGAGCCGGTTTTCGGTACCGTAAAAAACACAAAACCTTGCGTAGCTCAGGCTGTATCAAACCAATCTCGCAAAACAAATAAGTTTTGGAAACGTTATGCGGAGTCCAACCACATCCCGTCGAGAGCGAGAAGATGCGATGGTTTTTTAGTAAAATCAGGTATGAGGGGAGACATCACTGATTTTGGCCCCGTTGAGCCGGTTTTCGGTACCGTAAAAAACACAAAACCTTGCGTAGCTCAGGCTGTATCAAACCAATCTCGCAAAACAAATAAGTTTTTGAAACGTTATGCGGAGTCCAACAACATCCCGTCGAGAGCGAGAAGATGCGATGGTTTTTTAGTAAAATCAGGTATGAGGGGAGACATCACTGATTTGGACCCCGTTGAGCCGGTTTTCGGTACCGTAAAAAACACAAAACCTTGCGTAGCTCAGGCTGTATCAAACCAATCTCGCAAAACAAATAAGTTTTGGAAACGTTATGCGGAGTCCAACAACATCCCGTCGAGAGCGAGAAGATGCGATGGTTTTTTAGTAAAATCAGGTATGAGGGGAGACATCACTGATTTTGGTCCCGTTGAGCCGGTTTTCGGTACCGTAAAAAACACAAAACCAAGCGTAGCTCAGGCTGTATCAAACCAATCTCGCAAAACAAATAAGTTTTGGAAACGTTATGCGGAGTCCAACCACATCCCGTCGAGAGCGAGAAGATGCGATGGTTTTTTAGTAAAATCAGGTATGAGGGGAGAAATCACTGATTTGGACCCCGTTGAGCCGGTTTTCGGTACCGTAAAAAACACAAAATCGAGCGTAGCCCAGGCAGCATCAAACCAATCTCGCAAAACGAAACTGTTTTGGAAACGTTATGCGGAGTCCAACAACATCCCATCGACAGAGAGAAAAAAGTGGACGGAATACGTGTTTATTAATAAACCATACAAAATAGCCTCTTCATCGGTGTTCTACAGTACCGAAATAGTTTTCAAGTGCGATTTTTACCATCAATGTGAGTAACCGATGAAGTTAAAGAATGTGATTTGGCCGTGACCTAGACTAACAAACGGTTTATTTTTCTCCGAATCCGAGTAGTCACAGGTATGTGCCCAATACCAAACTTTTTTCATCTGGAAGGTCAATGCAACCAATGTGTTAACGGCGACGCGCGAGCCATACGAACGGGTGTTTTTCCTCAGAATTCCAGCAACAAAATGTGTGCACCGATTGAACCTGACTCTCAAACCATAATTGCATTTCAAGGGCAGTCATTTTTAAAGCTTAGGCTAACCGGAGCGTAGAACTAGCGAAATGCAGTTAAATAACCAGCGGAGTGGAGTTTTATTTTCATTAAAAATAATGAATCCTGGTTTTTCTGTTTTTGTTTTTAGTCCTTCCTTCCTTCCTAATGTGGTGCTCTTCGTCATTCGACTGGGAATAGGACGGGTTGATTGCAACCGATCTCGCATTATTATATATCGATGGAAAAGTAATTTGAAGGCAACAAAGATTAATTTTATTTCAATATCCGCATATGGCTATTAAAATAAAGTCTGTTGAAACAGAAAAACATGTATTCCGTATGAAGTTTTCTTTTTGACAATATTCGTCAATGTCATCGTGTTTACAAGATGCGGGTTCAGTTCTTCAAAAAGCATAAAGAAAACCAATGAACCAATTTTTTTATTATTCTAGTTTTAAAAAGAATTGTTCTCTCTAGTCGTTATTCAAAATTTAGTCATGTTTCTTTCACATAATCGAAATATTATTGGCACATTCACGCAGAAAGAAACAACGTGTTCTAAATATTGTTTGTGAACTATTGTCAAATAATAAATTCCTTTTTCGTTCAACTGACATTTTGGGAAGCAGGACAGAAGATGTCCATCTTGTCCGATGTACCTGCCGCAAAAAACGACGCCATTTTGCAGACTCATTTCTACGGTCAAAAAAAGCAGACGCAACAAGTTACTCTCCAGAAAAAATTAAAAGTTTGGTGAAGAAAATGGCTTCCAATCTGATGAATGCAAGTGAGGATCTGTTCGGATCGGCGGACTCCGAACAAGGAGCGAATTTCGGAAACGTAGCTGCCGAACAGTGGACGGAATCAGAGTACAATGATTTGGTCCACGGGCTTCGAGCAATTTTGCCAGCAGAGGACGTGCTAAATGCAGATGCCCGGCTGCAGGAAATAGACTGGGCTCGCGTCGCTGTCGGCAACCGTACGGCCGAAGAAGCAAAGAGCGCTACTAAAATGTTGTTGCAGACCATAAACATGCATCGGACGCTGGACGAAATGCTCTGCATCGTGCAGAAGAAAGGAGTCCGGGAGTGTTTGGGCAAGACGCCGAAAACAACCCCACAAGAAATGCAACAATATTCGTAAGTCTTAAATAATCAACCAAAATGTTCCTTTGTTTTCATTGACTGTATTGTTTGTTTTGTTTTGTTTATTTCTAGCCACCAGAACCAAACCAAAACAACATACAACAAGAAAGCAAACCGCACCATAACACCTTACAATATTTTTACAAAACAACACACCACCTTAAATCTGACTTGCGCCGACCGGAAAAAGCTGTGGAAGCATGCTGATCCTGCCACGAAACTGCCTTATATCATCGAAGCATCGCGTTCGGAAAACCACCGGCTTACAAAGGAAGAAAAGCGGCTGTTTGACGAGGCAAACGGAAAGCCCCAATCCGTTCCGCTCACTACAATTGATTACTTCGTCGCAAAGTACGGACAACAAAAACCACCATATACCGCAGCGAGGTGTCACCGGGCTGCAAGGAAGCGATTCCACCGACTGCCGACAGTCCGCAAAGCAGCATTCGAGAAAGAACACCAGGACGCCCTGATAAGATACATCACCGAACTTATGGCGTATATTGATACATGTTCATCTTTTCAGATGCAGGCGGAGTGGGACGAGCTGGATCGGTACATGCAGGCTGTGCTAACGAAAACTCAAGTGGTGGACGAAGACCAGGAAAGTTGCAGCACCGGTGATTTCGACGGCTTTCCGATTGCGGAGTCGACGGCGCTGGACGATGCAACCCTTTTTGGCTGTTTGGATCAACGCAACAGGGGTGCTAAACGAAGGAAACCGGACAATTCATCGTCGTCGTCAAGCGTCCACTCGCTCAATCTATTTTAATAGGAAAAATTAATTTAACTTTATTAGTGCATGCCTTTAATTAATTTAATGCATGCAATAAAATAAATTAATGCATGCAAATGTAGACATAGCTTATTTTTAATGCATGCAAATAAACAAACATCACATATTAAACATTCGTGTTCAAGTTATTTATGCAAAGGCTTCATTTTCGCTGGATTCGTTACTCGCATTATTTATTTCGCTATCGCTGGCTCTCGATGTTTATGGTGACTTTTATTACATGCACGATTTAACTCACATATTGGGTTTCGTTTGAGGGTGATGTTAGCCCGAAACTTTTGCAGGAATAATTTGATCATCATAGTCATGAACATCACCCGGCAGTTAGTAAATCTGCCGTCGTGTAAAATTCTTGTAAATGTTCTATCAGCCATAATAAAAAAACGGCTGACATAGTCAAGCTGCAATAAACATACATGTGTTTGGTTGAAAACTATCCTCGAACGAAAGAATTTACTTAAAACACAAAATGCGTTTCCTGAGCGAGTATCTATAAAGAGCAAGTATCTACGAAAATAAAACTCAATTAAAATAAATGCAAGGAAAGAAAAGACTTTCAACGATAAGACGCTCGTATTCAAGCAATTTGAGCTTTGGCTTCATTTTTCCTTGCTTCGATACTCGCACTCGTTGAATTCACTCTCGCTGGCTCTCGTGATTTATTTTGCTGTTTTATTTCACATTTCACACGCGCTTCATGCACGATTTCACTCATTTTTCACGCCAAAAATGTTACAAAGTTCGCCCTCGTTTAATATTTTTAAACGGATTGGTTAACAGCTATGCGAGATATGTCTAACTTGATGGGCTGTGACCGTTAACGCTTAGATCTTGTTCACCATCGGTCCATTTTGTAACATGAGCTACAAGTTTTGCTTTAACTTGAAAGCGAACAGATGATGTTTCGGTTTGCTGTTCCAGCAGAAGTTTTATCATTTAAAACGCCTGTGAAACACGAGCTAGTATTGTACCCATCGTGTCAGCAAGTACAAAATGTTGCACACAGGTAGAGTTTTAGCGCACTTTTCATGGAAACAGGTAACGAAAGATTAATTTTTGATTGGAATATTGGCAGGCAGGTATATAGTTAAACGAAAAGTACAACTCATTTTTACTCCCGTCCCGAACGAAACAGTTTTGGAAACATATGATGTATGCAGCCGATCATCACGCGCGAGGTTGGTTTTTATTTGTACTCGCATAAAATGCGCCATATGGCAACTCCAGAAAACATGATTATATTTTGTTTTTGTAATTTATGCCGTAAAAGATAATAACAACCTTTCTGAAACTGTGCCTAGCAAGGCGCTCGGTTGTATACAGCCATAACAATAATTCATCATTCTGGTACCTTATTCTGCCATGCCAAGAGTACACCGCGATCGGTCAACGACCCAAACGACCGATTAGCCGTCAAGGGAAAAAAAAAATTTGTTGCGAAAAATTCTGGTGCAAAAGCTCCGAATGAACCTTGGTAACTATAACCATTGTCATGACGGCGACGCCGTGAAAGAACAGGTGATGTAATAACCAAGTCATTCTAACGGTTTCTTTTTCTCCGAAGTCAAGCAACGAAAGTAGGGCACGCACGGTCATTGACCCAGATTTAGCAAATACGATAGTTGAAGGACGGACTCCAGAGGCATTAAACGAGCGAAAGAGAGAGCATGCTACGGCATCGCGCCAGCACAACCGAGAAGGAGAGTGCAGCAGAGTAACGTTCGCTTTCACACTGTGTTGGGTTTTGCCACAAGAACTGGCGTGCGTGAGCGAGACAACGCATGAGCCAGACGAGCGTGCGAACAGAAACGTTGGAAACTCCGCACATTTGCAAACACAGTAGAACCGTATGAGGTTAATAGTTTGTGAGAAAACTTTGTATTCTTTTAAAAATAAATGTAATGTTCTATTTTAATTGGACTATGAAACAAATACATCCGTCTAGAATGTTACACATAATTTCTTGGCGTACGATCAAGTTTGTTCAAGGCAAGCTTTATACGTATTTAATTCCATTTCGGCGGATTTCCTCCAACTGCCTCATAGTGCATCTGTTACAGCATGTGCGAGCTTCGACTTCATAGCAGACACACTCTGGCGCACCTGGCTTTCTGCTCCGTGTGCCAGAAAGAGAACGTAAACGCAAAGTCGAAATCTGCGAGTAAACTATACGGGTTGCTGTATGGTTACCGGCTGCGGTGAACTCGGCGCAAACGTTTGACGGCTAATATTTTGAGAAAAAATAAACATTTTTTAACTTAGTCATCGCCATATTCGCCTCTTTCACTGCCTCATTTTCTTTCACTTATGGTATAGATAAAAAAGAATCCAATGTACCGGATTATTTCTGCTTATAAAAACAAATACAAGCTTTCTAAATCTTTGCCCAGCTAACCGCTCGGTTACATACTGCCCGTGCGATAATTCATGAAAAGTACCATGCACTGGATAGCCAAGTGTGCGCCACTGTTGAAGACATGCATGAGCCGTTAGCAAGAATTAAACAACAGCCCGATCGTTTTTCACTTCGCTTAGTTACACCTTTTAAAGAGACTGCCCTTGAAATATAAAGTTGGTTTCAGGGTCAGGGTCAATCGATGTACACCATTCGTTGCTGGAATTCGAAGGAAAAAGAACCGCTACTATGACTGGCGCGTCACCGTTATCTCATTGGTGGCATTGAAATTGCAGGAGAAACCAGTTCGGAACTGTTGCATACCGGTTGTGGCGCACTTGGCGCATACGTATGGCTACTCGTATTCGGGGGAAAATTACCCGTTGGTTAAACTTGGTCATGGTCATATTCCCCTCTGTTACTTTTTCCTTTTCCCACATTAATGATAAAGATCGCCCTTGAAAACCATTTCGTTACTGTAGAACACCGACGATAAGGCAATTATGCATGGTAAATTGATAAACACGTATCTCGTTCACTATTTTTGTCACTCATGTGCTTCGGCCATATCGCCCTTTTCGGTAGCTGAGATCAAAATTCTATACACGGACAAAATATACGCCTTGTGGCGAACAACATTTAAGCCAAACAATAATCCTCTAGCTCGTATGCAAAAGTTTGTGCTGTTTTATCAGACGTTTTTAAATTTGAGACGCCAGTGAAACAAGAGCTAAAGTTGTACCTAATTTGTACATAAGGTTTAAGGGTACGTTTCATACAAACGGGTAGAGGTCTTCAATTAATTATCGGCATGTTGGTACACAGGTAGATAATTAAATAGAAAGTACGATCGTTCTAGAATTTCAGGTACGATGCTGCTAGAGATTCAGGTAGATGCTTCCATTGATTCAGGTACGTTTAAGACACAACAGTTCGCGTGGCGCGTGATCGATAGCATTCTTAGCGCTATCTTGCCCGCCCTTTATTTCAAACAATCATAGATGAGTGCATATACCACCGATTTTGGCTTCGTTGAGCCGGTTTTCGGTACCGTAAAAAACACAACACCAAGCGTAGCTCTGGCTGCATCAAACCAATCTCGCAAAACAAAACAGTTTTGGAAACGTATGCTGTATACAGCCGATCATATCGCGCGGGGGTGGTTTGCTGACGGGGGTATATAATAAAACCACAATACCCGTCTGCACCAAATGATGGTTTTTGGGTTTAATTTTTTTGTTGCACACAATGACAACCCTTCAGAACTTTCATTTCCCATATCAAAGATTTTTCCCCAGTTAAGCCGGTTTTTCAGTACCGTTAAAAACACAAAATCAAGCGTAGCTCAGGCTGCATCAATCCAATCTCGCGAAACAGTACTGTTTTGGAAACGTTGGAAACGAAATAGCGGCAAGTTGGTGACGAGGTAGCAAGTTGGCGTAGAATAATTATAAACTATTCATGATGTACCCAACAAAAAACCATATGTTGCCAAGGCGCTAGCTGGCCTGTAAGGTGGAGATATGGGTGATTCAAGGTTTGTACCCAAGTATGGCCAAGTATGGTGAAAACAGGGTAAGGTACCAAGTACCACGAATAACTTCGGCTGTAGATGGCCGAGCAAGACAAACTGCATACCGTTGAAAAGGTCTTGGGGGGACCTATCTACCCTGAAAGTTTCATGACGCTGAATTGAAAGACCACGGAGATATTAGGTGATGATGGTCCAATTCGGGGACCAAGTCGCAGGAAATGGCACTTGACCAAAATCACCCTTGAAAGGTGATTCCCGGCTTACCGGTAAGAGGTAGCGACTTGTCGCAGAATATTTATATGTTGGACGTTGGAAGACGCAACTTTCATTATATGGGAGCAACCCGGTCAGGGTGCTCCAAGTCGGTCGTTTGGTCGGTTTATGATTTGGGCCGACCATGTGCTGTACCAGGTAGCGGTACCTTTCATGAATTATAACTCGGTCAGTTTGCCACCGAGCGACAAGTTGCGTTGTGTTTTGGAATGATCTTAAGTGGGACTATCAAGGAAAAATACAAATAAAAAATCAGCTTGTCAATGGCCGAAGCTATTAGTGAATCATATAGCAAAATGGGTCCAAAAACGAACGAAATGGGACTTGGACCAAGAATAACGGCAAGTTGGAGAAGAGATAGCAAGTTGGCGTAGAACAATTATATTTGGTGCATGGTATGACCAACAAAAAAGTATATGAGGCCAAGGTGCTGGCTGGCCTTCAAAGTGGAGATATGGGCGATCCAAAGTTTGTACCCAAGTACGAACAAGTATGGAAAAAACAGGGTAAGGTACCAAGTACCATTAATAACTTCGGCTGTAGATGGCCGAGCAAGACAAACGGTATGCCGTTTGAAAGGTCTTGGGGAGACCTATCTACCCTGAAAGTTTCATGAGGCTGAGTTGAAAGACCACGGAGATATTAGGTGATGATGGTTCAATTCGGAGACCAAGTCGCAGGAAATGGCACTTGACCAAAATCACCCTTGAAAGGTGATTACCGGCTGAACGGTAAGAGATAGCGACTTGGCGTAGAATATTCATACGTTGGGCGGGTAGAGACGCAACTTTCATTATATGGAAGCAACCCGGTCAGGGTGCTCCAAGTCGGTCGTTTGGTCGGTTTATGATTTGGGCCGACCATGTGCTGTACCAGGTAGAGGTACCTTTCATGAATTATAACTCGGTCAGTTTGCCACCGAGCGACGAGTCACGGTATGATTTGGAATGGTCCTGAGTGGAACTATTACGGAAAAATACAAACAGAAAATCAGCATGTTGGTGGGCGAAGCTATTAGTGAAACATAGAGCAACAAGGGTCCAAAAACGAATGAAATGGGACTTGAACCAAGAATAACGGCAAGTTGGAGACGAGGTAGCAAGTTGGCGTAGAATATTTATAAACTGTGCATAATATGACCAACAAAAAAGTATATGGGGACAAGGCGGTAGCTGGCCTCCAAAGTGGAGATATGGGTGATTCATGTTTTGCACCCAAGTACGAACAAGTATGGAAGAAACAGGGTAAGGTACCAAGTACCATGAATAACTTCGGCTGTAGATGGCCTAGCGAGACAATTGGTATATCGTTGGAAAGGTCTTGGGGAGACCTATCTACCCTGAAAGTTTCATGAGGCTGAATTGAAAGACCACGGAGATATTAGGTGATGATGGTCCAATTCGGGGACCAAGTCGCAGGAAATGGCACTTGACCAAAATCACGCTTGGAAGGTGAATACCGGCTTACCGGTAAGAGATAGCGACTTGGCGTAGAATATTCATAAGTTGGGCGTGTAAAGACGCAACTTTCATTATATGGGGGCAACCCGGTCAGGGTGCTCCAAGTCGGTCGTTTGGTCGGTTTATGGTTTGGGCCGACCATGTGGTGTACCAAGAAGAGGTACCTTTCATGAATTATAACTCGGTCAGTTTGCCACCGAGCGACAAGTTGCGATGTGATTTGGAATGGTCTTGAGTGGGACTATCAAGCAAAAATACAAATAGAAAATCAGCTTGTCCATGGCCGAAGCTATTAGTGAAACATATAGCAAAATGGGTCCAAAAACGAATGAAATGGGACTTGGACCAAGAATAACGGCAAGTTGGAGAAGAGATAGCAAGTTGACGTAGAACATTTATATTTTGGGCATAGTATGACCAACAAAAAAGTATTTGGGGCCAAGGTGCTGGCTGGCCTCCAAAGTGGAGATATGGGCGATACAAAGTTTGTACCCAAGTACGAACAAGTATGGAAAAAACAGGGTAAGGTACCAAGTACCATTAATAACTTCGGCTGTATATGGCCGAGCGAGGCAAACGGCTCACCGTTGGAAAGGTCTCGGGGAGACCTATCTACCCTGAAAGTTTCATGAGGCTGAGTTGAAAGACCACGGAGATATTAGGTGATGATGGTCGTATTCGGGGACCAAGTCGCAGGAAATGGCACTTGACCAAAATCCCCCTTGGAAGGTGAATACCGGCTTACCGGTAAGAGATAGCGACTTGGCGTAGAATATTCATAAGTTGGGCGTGTAGAGACGCAACTTTCATTATATGGGGCCAACCCGGTCAGGGTGCTCCAAGTCGGTCGTTTGGTCGGTTTATGGTTTGGGCCGACCACGTGGTGTACCAAGTTGAGGTACCTTTCATGAATTATAACTCGGTCAGTTTGCCACCGAGCGACAAGCTGCGGTGTGTTTTGGAATGGTCTTGAGTGGGACTATCAAGGAAAAATACAAATAGAAAATCAGCTTGTCCATGGCCGAAGCTATTAGTGAAACATATAGCAAAATGGGTCCAAAAACGAATGAAATGGGACTTGGACCAAGAATAACGGCAAGTTGGAGAAGAGATAGCAAGTTGGCGTAGAACAATTATATTTGGTGCATGGTATGACCAACAAAAAAGTATATGAGGCCAAGGTGCTGGCTGGCCTCCAAAGTGGAGATATGGGCGATCCAAAGTTTGTACCCAAGTATGGCAAAAACTGGTAGAGGTACCTTTCATGAATTACTGCTCAGGCTGTATGGCACTTAGCGGGACGCTTGGCTCTGGTATGGAATAGTCTTGAGTGGGACTATCAAGGAAAAATACGAACAAAAAATCACCATGTCCACGGACGAAGGTATTAGCGAAACTTAGAGCGAAATTGCGACCAAGTCGCTAGAAATGGCCCTTGGACCAAGTATACCGTCAAGGCGGTACGAGATAGCGAGTTGACGTGGAATATTTATAAGTTTGCCTCCACGAGACGAAAGTTTAGTTATATGGGGCCAACCCGCTCAGGGTTGTCCAAGTCGGTCATATGGCTGATCGAAATTTTCGACCAAGTACTGAGAAAACAGGGTAAGGTACCGTGTACCTCGAATAACTTTGGCTGTAGATGTCCGAGCGAGGCAAACGGCATAGCGTTGGAAAGGTCTTGAGGTGTTCTAGGCACCCTGAAAGTTTGAAAAGGCTATCTGGAAAACTCGTGGAGATATTAGAGAAACATTGGGCCCAAAAGATACCAAGTCGCAGGAAATGGGCCCTCCAAGAACACCCTAAAATCCCAATTACGGCTAAGTTGCAGGCCAGCTAGCGAAGTGAAATGTTCTAGGCATAACTAGAACACGTTAATGCGCAACTTTTTGAGTCAGAACTTTTTTCGATATCTGGCCCCCAAAGGGGGGATATGGGCGATCAAAGGATTTTTCCAAGTTTCGGTACTTTTTACGGTATCGCTCATAGCTCCGGCTGTATGCAAGCAAATGACAATCTAAGACATGATTTGGAAAGGTATTGAGCAGTACTAACTTACGTTAGAACACAGCGAAGCGCTATCGGTTCATGGCAAGGCCGATATAAGCAGTCAAAGATGAAAAATGTTGACAAAATGAACAAAAATTACCTTGGTACGCGAATAGCGGCCAGGGATGAAGAGGTACGAAGGTGGTGTAGAAGAATTATAATTAGGGCTTGGTACGCTCTAAAAGTTTGCCGAAGACCGCAAAGCGCTCAGACCCATAGAAAGTGGCCATTTGGGCCGAACAGTGCGTGCAAAGAGGTGAAAATGCAAAAATTGCACTTTGGGGGGCGATTTGCGGGGGGAAGGAGGGGTCGGAGGGCAAAATGTCCCTTGACCAAAAAGTCTTATCTCGTCGAGATCTACAACATTGCCGAAGACCGCAAAGCGCTAGCTCGCAATCGAAAAATCGAGAATTTGAAAATTTTCTAAGTCTTGGGCTCCCTAAGGAAAAGTTTCAAAAATCACGTTTGTCCCCAATTTTGAAGGGGAAGGAGTCGGTTCCGGGGCATGGTGTCTTCGGCAAAAAGTCTTATCTTTTTGCGTACTTTCGACTAGTTCAATAAAAATTTTTGACCCAAAAATTGTTCGGCGGACCCCTAGGTCGAAAAACCCGAAAAAAGTCGAAAAAAGTCGAAAATGTCGAAAAATGAGAAAACCTCATATTCGGACTCTACACGAGCCCCAGATATTGAAAAGTGAAATCCGCGGTCGATTTGGAACAAAAAATTGACCTAGGCAAAGTTGTATGGAGGTAGGGACCCCTGAGAAAAAAGTTTGGTCCCGAGGCTCCTTGGACCACCAAGTTCCTAGGTCGGACCAAAATCGGAAAAAATCCGACCAAAGTCGAAAGTGTCGAAAATTTTAAAAAACCCCTTTTGGGGCCCTATGGCCTCCCTAGATAATGAAAAGTGAGGTCCGCGGCCGATCCGGAAGAAAAACTTGACCTAGGCAAACTTGTATGACGGTGGGGACCCAAAAAAATTTCGATGAGTGTAGTTTAGACAGGCCGGAAAATGTATCGGTGGTCCGTATCAAGGGACGTCTTTTAGTTCTATGGGGTGGTGGTCGTCGAACAAAGTCGCCTAGGTCGACCACCAGAAAGACCAGTCGTGTTGTAATGGATGTTTTGGCCACTTTACTAGGGAAACCTAGTAGGTCGAAGCAAATTTGGGGTTCGAGATGAGTTGGTGAAAGTTGGTCCAACCTAGGTGTGCTTGGTGGAGGTTGACCATGAAAGTAGAGCATGATGGGAATGACCATAACTTTGGTTCTAGATGTCGGATCGGTACACTTTCGGCAGTTTTGGAAAGGTGAAGGCCTGCTCTAGCTATGTTTCCTACCAAGCTGAGCGCCTACTAGTGACCCGGAGGAGGTATTAAGGGTCAAAGGCAAAAAGGGGTACCCTAAAGTGCGTGTGACCAAGAAAATGGGAAAAACGGTATCGCCTATAGCTCAGGCTGTATGGCTCGGATCGGAAAGCTTGGATATGCGTTGGAAAGGTCTTGACGAGCGCTAGCTATGTGTCCTACCAAGCGAAGCGCTAGGTGTTGAGCAAGTCGGTCATATTAGAGGGCAAAGGTGAAAAATGGTGGTTTAGAGGCGAAAATTCACCTTATGATCGAAAATAGCGGGCGAACGATAAGAGCTACGAACACGGCGTAGAACAATCATAAGTACGTTACCACAAGACCTAACTTTGGCCAATATAGAGCGAGAAGATCGGAGGTACCCATCAGGGTGATATGGCTGGTTCAAAGTTGGACCAAAACGAGACTTGAGAAATGGATTGAAACACGGTATCGCGAATAACTCAGGCTGTATGGAACGGATCGACAAGCTTAGATCAGTGTTGGAAAGGTCGAACCGAGCGCTAACTATAATCCCAAACAACCGAAGCGCTAAGTGTTGAGCAAAACTGAGTTATTAAGCGACAAAGTGGAAAAATAATACCAAAATGGCCAAAAATCACACAAGACCAAGAATACCGAGCAAGCGGTAAGAGATAGCGGGTTGACGTAGAATACTTATAAGTTTGCCTCTACGAGACCTAAAAGTCGTCCATAGAAAGCGAGAAGATCGGACCACTCTGGAAGGGTGATACGAGTGGTCAAAAATTAGCAAAAATGAAACATGGCTAAAATGGATTTGACTTGTGCACCATGTAGCTCCGGCTGTATGGCATGGATTGTAGAGCTAGGATATGTTTTGGAAAGGTAACACCCAGCGCTAGATACGACTAGAAGAAAGCAAAGCGCTAACTAGCATGATTTGGAAGTTATTAAGCGTCAAAGTCGAAAAATGTTACCAAAATTGAAACTCGAGTACATTGGGCCAAAAAGTACAAGTTGTGAAATTTGGACTTACGAGTAAAATACCGAGCAGGCGGTAAGAGATAGAGACTTGGTGTAGAACAATTATAAGTTGGGCATGTTATAACCTATATTTGGCCCGAACATAGTCTCGAGATCGGTGGTACCTAAAAGGGTGGTACAGGTGTTAGATGGTTTTCCCAGAGCATAAGCTCCACATGATATGGAAAACGGGAAACATCATAACTTCGGCTGTATGGCATGGAATGGAACGAACAAGGTATCGATGGAAAGAGAAAAGGAAGCGCTAACTATAATTCCTACCAAGCAAAGCGCTAGCATGTGACCGTTCGGGTGTTATTGTGAGTCAAAGTCAGAAATTGTTACCACGAGAGGCGAAAATCCGACTAAGTCCATGAATACCGGGCTGGCGGTAAGAGATACGGCTTGGCCGTAGAACATTTATAAGTTGGCCAATACAAGACCTAAGTTTCGTCCATAGACGACAAGAAGATCGAAGATACGTGAAGGTGAGATATGGGCGTCCCAAAGTGGGCCTTTGAAAAAGTGACAAACTTCCCTTATAACAGCATACACCAAATATCTCTGGCTCTATGGCACCGAATAAGAAGTTGAGGTCAGCGATAGAAAGGTGATAGTCAGCGCTAAATATCATACGAACAGAGTGAAGCGCTAAAGGGAAAGGATCTTGGTGATATAAGGTGACAAAGTCGAGAAAAGTTGCCTCAAAATCATGAAAAATGTGAAAAAATGGCTAAGTCCCGGGTGCCTTAAGGGCAGGTTGATCGAATGTACCGAGCTGGCGGTACGAGATAGAGACTTGGTGTAGAACAATTATATGTTTGGCATGGCAAGACCTACATTTGGTCAATACAAAGTGAGAAGATCAAAGAAACCCGTAAGGGTGATATTGGTGTCCAAAGGTAAAAAGCACTAAGTCTTGGGAAACTTATATGAAGAAAAAGGACCCTGATGGGTCATATAGGATGGATCGAAAAATCGGCTAAGTCCCAAAATGGGGATGTCAGAACTACACTCAAATGTTACCACACCAAGCAAGGCAAACTTATATGAAGCAAAGGACCCTGATTGGTCATATGGTATTGGTCGAAAAATCGGCTAAGTCCCAAAATGGGGATGTCAGAACTACACTCATGTGTTACCACACCAAGCAAGGCAAACTTATATGAAGCAAAGGACCCTGATGGGTCATATGGTATTTTACGAAAAATCGGCTAAGTCCCAAAATGGTGATGTCAGAACTACACTAAAATGTTACCACACCAAGCAAGGCAAACTTATATGAAGGCAAGGACCCTGATGGGTCATATGGTATTTTACGAAAAATCGGCTAAGTCCCAAAATGGTGATGTCAGAACTACACTAAAATGTTACCACACCAAGCAAGGCAAACTTATATGAAGGCAAGGACCCTGATGGGTCATATGGTATGGATCGAAAAATCGGCTAAGTCCCAAAATGGGGATGTCTGAACTACACTCAAATGTTACCACATCAAGCAAGGCAAACTTATATGAAGGAAAGGACCCTGATGGGTCATATGGTATTTTACGAAAAATCGGCTAAGTCCCAAAATGGGGATGTCAGAACTACACTCATGTGTTACCACACCAAGCAAGGCAAACTTATATGAAGGCAAGGACCCTGATGGGTCATATGGTATTTTACGAAAAATCGGCTAAGTCCCAAAATGGGGATGTCAGAACTACACTAAAAAGTTACCACACCAAGCAAGGCAAACTTATATGAAGCAAAGGACCCATATGGGTCATATGGTATTTTACGAAAAATCGGCTAAGTCCCAAAATGATGATGTCAGAACTACACTCATGTGTTACCACACCAAGCAAGGCAAACTTATATGAAGCAAAGGACCCTGATGGGTCATATGGTATTTTACGAAAAATCGGCTAAGTCCCAAAATGGTGATGTCAGAACTACACTAAAATGTTACCACACCAAGCAAGGCAAACTTATATGAAGGCAAGGACCCTGATGGGTCATATGGTATTTTACGAAAAATCGGCTAAGTCCCAAAATGGGGATGTCAGAACTACACTCAAATGTTACCACACCAAGCAAGGCAAACTTATATGAAGGAAAGGACCCTGATGGGTCATATGGTATTTTACGAAAAATCGGCTAAGTCCCAAAATGGGGATGTCAGAACTACACTCAAATGTTACCACACCAAGCAAGGCAAACTTATATGAAGGAAAGGACCCTGATGGGTCATATGGTATTTTACGAAAAATCGGCTAAGTCCCAAAATGGGGATGTCAGAACTACACTCAAATGTTACCACACCAAGCAAGGCAAACTTATATGAAGGAAAGGACCCTGATGGGTCATATGGTATGGATCGAAAAATCGGCTAAGTCCCAAAATGGGGATGTCAGAACTACACTCAAATGTTACCACACCAAGCAAGGCAAACTTATATGAAGCAAAGGACCCTGATGGGTCATATGGTATTGATTGAAAAATCGGCTAAGTCCCAAAATGGGGATGTCAGAACTACACTCAAATGTTACCACACCAAGCAAGGCAAACTTATATGAAGCAAAGGACCCATATGGGTCATATGGTATTTTACGAAAAATCGGCTAAGTCCCAAAATGATGATGTCAGAACTACACTCAAATGTTACCATACCAAGCAAGGCAAACTTATATGAAGGAAAGGACCCATATGGGTCATATGGTATTTTACGAAAAATCGGCTAAGTCCCAAAATGAGGATGTCAGAACTACACTAAAAAGTTACCACACCAAGCAAGGCAAAGTACCTAGGTGAACCCTAGGAAGAAACACGGACCAAGTCAGATGGCCTAAGTCAAGAGAACAAGTGACCTAGGCAAAGTTGTATGACGGTGAGGACCCTGAAAAATCTGGTTAGTGTAGTTTAGACAGGGGAGGTTTTTGGGTCGGCTGAACCTCCTTATTTTGGGTTTTGACCTCCTCAAGAAGCTACACCTAGGCAAACTGCCTAGGGTGAAAGTGCGAAGACCAATCGAATAGTAAGACAAGTTTTGACCGATCGCCCTAGGCAAGCTTGTATGAAGAAAGGGACCCTATGGGTCATATGGAAATACATGAAAAATCGGCTAAGTCCCAAAATTGGGATGTCTGAACTACACTAAAAAGTTACCACATCAAGCAAGGCAAAGTACCTAGGTGAACCCTAGGAAGAAACACGGACCAAGTCAGATGGCCTAAGTCAAGAGTATAAATGACCTAGGCAAAGTTGTATGGCGCTGAGGACCCTGAAAAATCGGGTTAGTGTAGTTCAGACAGGGGAGGTTTCTGGGTCGGCTGAACCTCCTTATTTCGGGTTTTGGCCTCCTCAAGAAGACAGACCTAGGCAAAGTGCCTAGGGTGAAAGTGCGAAGACCAATCGAATAGTAAGACAAGTTTTGACCGATCGCCCTAGGCAAGCTTGTATGAAGAAAGGGACCCTACGGGTCATATGGAAATTCATGAAAAATCGGCTAAGTCCCAAAATTGGGATGTCAGAACTACACTTTAAAGTTACCACATCAAGCAAGGCAAAGTACCTAGGTGAACCCTAGGAAGAAACACGGACCAAGTCAGATGGCCTAAGTCAAGAGTATAAATGACCTAGGCAAAGTTGTATGGCGCTGAGGACCCTGAAAAATCGGGTTAGTGTAGTTAAGACAGGGGAGGTTTCAGGGTCGGCTGGACCTCCTTATTTCGGGTTTTGGCCTCCTCAAGAAGACAGACCTAGGCAAACTGCCTAGGGTGAAAGTGCGAAGACCAATCGAATAGTAAGACAAGTTTTGACCGATCGCCCTAGGCAAGCTTGTATGAAGAAAGGGACCCTATGGGTCATATGGAAATACATGAAAAATCGGCTAAGTCCCAAAATTGGGATGTCTGAACTACACTAAAAAGTTACCACATCAAGCAAGGCAAAGTACCTAGGTGAACCCTAGGAAGAAACACGGACCAAGTCAGATGGCCTAAGTCAAGAGTACAAGTGACCTAGGCAAAGTTGTATGGCGCTGAGGACCCTGAAAAATCGGGTTAGTGTAGTTCAGACAGGGGAGGTTTCAGGGTCGGCTGAACCTCCTTATTTCGGGTTTTGGCCTCCTCAAGAAGACAGACCTAGGCAAAGTGCCTAGGGTGAAAGTGCGAAGACCAATCGAATAGTAAGACAAGTTTTGACCGATCGCCCTAGGCAAGCTTGTATGAAGAAAGGGACCCTACGGGTCATATGGAAATTCATGAAAAATCGGCTAAGTCCCAAAATTGGGATGTCAGAACTACACTTTAAAGTTACCACATCAAGCAAGGCAAAGTACCTAGGTGAACCCTAGGAAGAAACACGGACCAAGTCAGATGGCCTAAGTCAAGAGTACAAGTGACCTAGGCAAAGTTGTATGGCGCTGAGGACCCTGAAAAATCGGGTTAGTGTAGTTCAGACAGGGGAGGTTTCTGGGTCGGCTGAACCTCCTTATTTCGGGTTTTGGCCTCCTCAAGAAGACAGACCTAGGCAAACTGCCTAGGGTGAAAGTGCGAAGACCAATCGAATAGTAAGACAAGTTTTGACCGATCGCCCTAGGCAAGCTTGTATGAAGAAAGGGACCCTTAGGGTCATATGGAAATTCATGAAAAATCGGCTAAGTCCCAAAATTGGGATGTCAGAACTACACTATAAAGTTACCACATCAAGCAAGGCAAAGTACCTAGGTGAACCCTAGGAAGAAACACGGACCAAGTCAGATGGCCTAAGTCAAGAGTATAAGTGACCTAGGCAAAGTTGTATGGCGCTGAGGACCCTGAAAAATCGGGTTAGTGTAGTTAAGACAGGGGAGGTTTCAGGGTCGGCTGGACCTCCTTATTTCGGGTTTTGGCCTCCTCAAGAAGACAGACCTAGGCGAATTGCCTAGGGTGAAACTGCGAAGACCAATCGAATAGTAAGACAAGTTTTGACCGATCGCCCTAGGCAAGCTTGTATGAAGAAAGGGACCCTTAGGGTCATATGGAAATTCATGAAAAATCGGCTAAGTCCCAAAATTGGGATGTCAGAACTACACTAAAAAGTTACCACATCAAGCAAGGCAAAGTACCTAGGTGAACCCTAGGAAGAAACACGGACCAAGTCAGATGGCCTAAGTCAAGAGTATAAGTGACCTAGGGAAAGTTGTATGACGGTGAGGACCCTGAAAAATCGGGTTAGTGTAGTTAAGACAGGGGAGGTTTCAGGGTCGGCCAGACCTCCTTATTTCGGGTTTTGGCCTCCTCAAGAAGACAGACCTAGGCGAATTGCCTAGGGTGAAACTGCGAAGACCAATCGAATAGTAAGACAAGTTTTGACCGATCGCCCTAGGCAAGCTTGTATGAAGAAAGGGACCCTTAGGGTCATATGGAAATTCATGAAAAATCGGCTAAGTCCCAAAATTGGGATGTCAGAACTACACTAAAAAGTTACCACATCAAGCAAGGCAAAGTACCTAGGTGAACCCTAGGAAGAAACACGGACCAAGTCAGATGGCCTAAGTCAAGAGTATAAGTGACCTAGGGAAAGTTGTATGACGGTGAGGACCCTGAAAAATCGGGTTAGTGTAGTTAAGACAGGGGAGGTTTCAGGGTCGGCCAGACCTCCTTATTTCGGGTTTTGGCCTCCTCAAGAAGACAGACCTAGGCGAATTGCCTAGGGTGAAACTGCGAAGACCAATCGAATAGTAAGACAAGTTTTGACCGATCGCCCTAGGCAAGCTTGTATGAAGAAAGGGACCCTATGGGTCATATGGAAATATACGAAAAATCGGCTAAGTCCCAAAATTGGGATGTCAGAACTACACTATAAAGTTACCACATTAGCAAGGCAGACTTGTATGAAGAACGGGACCCTGGTGAAAGTAGCAAATATCCCAAACCGAACATGAATATTATACACACAAGAGTACGAACATAAAGGAACACGGACCAAGCGTACCGAGAGAATCGGTACTATAGAACCCTCGTGGTTCTACACAAAGACTTTATGTTAGGGGTTCAAGCCCCATAGTACTCAAACGGTGACAGTAGCAAATATCCCAAAACGAACGTGAATCTTATTCACAAGAGTACGAACATAAAGGAACACGGACCAAGCGTACCGAGAGAATCGGTACTATAGAGCCCTCGTGGTTCTACACAAAGACTTTATGTTCGGGGTTCACACCCCAAATCGAACGTGGAATTTACTTTCTGATGGTCATGCGGTCGTCCAAAGGGGTCTAGTATCCTGGGATGACAAGCATCACGGGCACAGCTCGTATCAAAACAGTCGAAGAGGCCCGCGAAAGCTTGCTTTCCATGGCTATGCGATGCACAAATTGAGTTTACTCACCGTAGTATAAAACGAACGAACCGAACCTATCCGAGTAGGGATAATGGGCGCAGTAACATACTTCTGTGACCCAGCGAGAGTTGAACGAGGTGACATGAACTGTCAGTGGCTTATATCAGATGGGATACATACATGAGATTGCTTTCAAATCTACACTCGAAAACCTAACCAAGTAAAAGCGAACGTGGGGAGGATTCGAAACCGGTAACGAAATCTTAAGCTGGAAAGAGTCATCACTATGGATACATATTATGCGAAACCAATCAAGTGCTCAGTACTGATCCAAAACCTAAGAGCACTAGTGAACACCTTATTCTCACCCTAGTTCACATCCAAGTGATCGACCACGTGTGTGAAGCAAAGACCAATCGAATTCCTCAATGGACTGAACACTATGAACAAATGGCCAAAAACGTTATAACTATCCAAACATCCTACTATCTAGCGAAAGTCATCACGATGGAACCATACAATGATCTTAACCTATAGCGCTCACCTATTCCTACCCAGAGTGCAAGTGAACATATTGCTCACCCTAACCAGTTCACATCCACGTGATCGACTAACATACCGAAGTTACCACAAGTCAAAGTTATACGTTTACAAGCGCAAGACCAATCGAAAACCCCGAAAGCAATCTCGACCCAAAATGTATTATCCGTGAGTGTAGTCGAGTCTCGTACTCGTCATCTGTAATCGTCGGATAGAATATCCAGTACACGGTTGTCTTTCCAAATGAAATCTACATACAGAACTCGCTCTTGGCAAATGGGTGGCATTGGCGCAATCAGGAGCGAGTTCCCGTCCGGGTGCCAAGTGATTGGCAAATGTCTGGGGGAAAGCAACCATATATTGATTTGTCTGTTAGTGTACTGGGTGTTTGAGGTATGTAGTATCCACGCTTGGTTGGGTGTGTCAGAGGACCATGGATGCGTTCACAACCCCAATTGGGGTACATCGGGAATGATTTTGTGGAACCGATGTGCCCGGCACACACTAAGTTTTGTTGCAAGTTAATAGTGTGCCATGTCCGGGGGGGTTGTGATTAAACTCTGGTGAATTGCGTACTGTGGTGATTGGGGTATGAAAGCCCCGCAGTTGCAATGATCGGACGCGCCTAGCGTGTCCTTTAGTTGATGGTAGGGAAATGAAGGCCCTTGTCAGCTCACCTAAGTATTCATGGAAGTTTGGCATAAGGTCGCTGTGGTAGGGGTATGAAGGCCCCGTCAGCGCATGCACAATCGGGCGCACGAGCGCTTAGCGGAGTCGAATGCCGCTCAAGTGCCTGTCCGGTGCATCGGGTGTGTGTGATACGAGGGCAATGAGGTTCGCACGGGGGCTCGCCTCCCGTGTGCTACCGGACTTGACAACATATAGAACGTGGTGTTTGCTCCTCCGGGTGCAATGGGACAATGAACATTCGAACGCAAAGTCGGAATTCTGGTTGATCCTACCAGTAATATACGCTCGTCTCAAAGGTTAAGCCATGCATGTCTAAGTACAAACAGATTTAATGTGAAACCGCATAAGGCTCAGTATAACAGCTATAATTTACGAGATCATCAACCTAGTTACTTGGATAACTGTGGAAAATCTAGAGCTAATACATGCAACATGCCAGGACCCTCGCGGGAACTGGTGCACTTATTAGTCAAACCAATCGCGGGTTCTCCGTGTCATTGAGTTGAAGTCTGGATAATGATGCTGATCGTATGGTCTCGCACCGACGACAGATCTCGCAAATATCTGCCCTATCAACTATGGATGGTAGTATAGAGGACTACCATGGTTGCAACGGGTAACGGGGAATCAGGGTTCGATTCCGGAGAGGGAGCCTGAGAAATGGCTACCACATCCAAGGAAGGCAGCAGGCGCGTAAATTACCCAATCCCGGGACGGGGAGGTAGTGACGAGAAATAACAATATGAAACTCTTTAATGATGTTTCATAATTGGAATGAGTAGAGCATAAATCCTTCTACGAGGATCAAGTGGAGGGCAAGTCTGGTGCCAGCAGCCGCGGTAATTCCAGCTCCACTAGCGTATATTAAAATTGTTGCGGTTAAAACGTTCGAAGTTGATACTTGTCCAACACAGTCCGGCTCCGCCGACCCGGTCAACCCGTGGTCGGTGGGCCAAGTCGGAATCTGGTTGCGACTCAATGGTGTGGTAGGGCACCAAGTCTGTGTCATGGTGTGCCCTTCAACGGGTGCAAGTGTAACATAGAGCTCGACCGCTCACGTTTACCTTGAACAAATTAGAGTGCTTAAAGCAGGGTGCCCAAACGCCCTAGAATAATCTTGCATGGAATAATGGAATACGACCTTGGTCTAATCTTTCATTGGTTTGTACTCAGACCGGAGGTAATGATTAACAGAAGTAGTTGGGGACACTAGTATTACGGCGCGAGAGGTGAAATTCGTAGACCGTCGTAAGACTAACTAAAGCGAAGGCATTTGTCAAGGATGCTTTCTTTAATCAAGAACGAAAGTTAGAGGATCGAAGGCGATTAGATACCGCCCTAGTTCTAACCGTAAACGATGCCAACTAGCAATTGGGAGACGCTACAACCAGGTGCTCTCAGTAGCTTCCGGGAAACCAAAGTCAGGTTCCGGGGGAAGTATGGTTGCAAAGTTGAAACTTAAAGGAATTGACGGAAGGGCACCACAATGAAATGGAGCTTGCGGTTCAATTTGACTCAACACGGGAAAACTTACCAGGTCCGAACTTATGGAGGTGAGACAGATTAATAGCTCTTTCTCAAATTTAAGGGTAGTGGTGCATGGCCGTTCTTAGTTCGTGGATTGATTTGTCTGGTTAATTCCGATAACGAACGTGACTCACATATGCTAACTAGAACGCAGTCAGCGTTAATGCGTCGATGCCGATTGGAACGGGTTAGGACCTTTCGGTGGAGTATGACCTGACACCTTCGCTGTTCGTGTGCGCAAGTGCACTTACGGTACGCTGCTTAGCAGGACAATTTGTGTTTAGCAAAATGAGATCGAGCGATAACAGGTCCGTGATGCCCTTAGATGTTCTGGGCTACACGCGTGCTACAATGTGGGTAGCAGCGTGTCTCCTATTCCGAGAGGAACGGGAAATCACTCAAATACTCACTTAGTAGGGATTATGGATTGCAATGGTCCATATGAACTCGGAACTTCTAGTAAGTGCTGGTCATCAGCCAGCGTTGAATACGTCCCTGCCCTTTGTACACACCGCCCGTCGCTACTACCGATGGATTATTTAGTGAGGTCTTTGGAGATGATCGTTCGCTGGATCCTCGTGAACCGCGTCTGCTTTATCGAAGTTGACCGAACTTGATGATTTAGAGGAAGTAAAAGTCGTAACAAGGTTTCCGTAGGTGAACCTGCGGAAGGATCATTAGTGGCCAAGTGATCCTTCCAGAAGTCCGAACCTGCGGGTTGAGACTTCGGCACAAGTTGCCATATGATAATTGACGAAACACTATAGAAGTCCGAACCTGCGGGTTGAGACTCAGGCACAAGTTGCCATATGAAAGTTGACGAAACACTAACAAGTCCGAACCTGCGGGTTGAGACTTAGGCACACGTTGCCTTATACATGACTTCGAACAAATACACAAGTCCGAACCTGCGGGTTGAGACTTAGGCACAAGTTGCCTTATACATGACTTCGAACAAATACACAAGTCCGAACCTGCGGGTTGAGACTTAGGCACAAGTTGCCATATGAAAGTTGACGAAACACTAACAAGTCCGAACCTGCGGGTTGAGACTTAGGCACACGTTGCCTTATACATGACTTCGAACAAATACACAAGTCCGAACCTGCGGGTTGAGACTTAGGCACAAGTTGCCTTATACATACATTGGCCAAATAAACAGAAGTCCGAACCTGCGGGTTGAGACTTAGGCACAAGTTGCCATATTATATTCGATCAAACACTAAGTAGTCCGAACCTGCGGGTTGAGACTCAAGACCGTAACAAGATGTCACTATACAAGTCCGAACCTAAGGGTTGAGACTTAATGCGATCTAGATACCAAGTTGACATCCAATACCTGTTGAGCAAAACCAAAGATTCCCTGTTCTCGAATGATTACACTATATAACAGGGAATCATGAAGAAATCAAGCAAGCGTGAAACAAAGTCATCACTTGGGCATGCTCGATAGCCAACCACATGACCTTAACCTAAGAGAGCATGCAAACCACATGATACCTATAAACGATTAACCCGCCCTAGTTCAATCGTTCACCAAGTGATGACTTCAGTATGGCTAAGAGAAAAACTTTTAAATGGGAAAAACTCTAAGTCCGAACCTCCGGGTTGAGACTTCCGCGTCGGAGGTGGGCGCACCTCCTATCCGAAAGATGATGAATCAGGGGTGTTCGGTCAGCAATGGTCGGATGCCCCGTCGTAGTCCAACTATGACAATCAAAGTCAAGACCTCCGGGTTGAGACTTTCCGCGAGTACAAGCATAAAGGAACACGGACCAAGCCGTACCGAGAGAATCGGTACTAGAGCCCTCGTGGTTCTACATTGAGAGAGCCCTCGTGGTTCTCATTAGGGGCTTTATGCAAGTCGTACTCAATACTGTGGTGTGAAGTATAAAGTATAGTCCTCGCCTGGTCCACGCTGCTTCGGCGGTCCTGGGTAAGATAGTTAATTCTAGCTTGCCCTATAGTGGAATGAGGACACTTAATGCTTCGTCTTTTAGCGGCGGCTAGACTCCTCCTCACGGGGAACGAGTTGACGCGCACAGCGGCGGCTTACGCACTATGGCAATCATGGATGCCTGAAGATTCCGTGAAGTTCTCCCCTGGTCCACGCTGCCTCGGCAGTCCTGGGTAAAATGGAATATTTCCAGCTTGCCCTATAGTGGAAGAGGACTATCCAACAATACAAAGTCAAGACCTCCGGGTTGAGACTTTCCGCGTCGGTGGTGTCGCGCACCGCCTATCCGAAAGATGGTGTAACAGGGGTGTTCGATCAGCAATGGTCGGATGCCCCGTCATAGTCCAACTATGACAACCAAAGTCAAGACCTCCGGGTTGAGACTTTCCGCGTCCGGAGGTACGCGTACCGCCTACCCGAAAGATGGTGTGCTTCTGGGGTATTCGATGAGTCGGATACCCCGTCGTAGTCCAACTATGACAATCAAAGTCAAGACCTCCGGGTTGAGACTTCCGCGTCCGGAGGTACGCGTACCGCCTACCCGAAAGATGGTGTGCTTCTGGGGTATTCGATGAGTCGGATACCCCGTCGTAGTCCAACTATGACAATACAAAGTCAAGACCTCCGGGTTGAGACTTCCGCGTCGGAGGTGCGCGCACCGCCTACCCGAAAGATGATGAATCAGGGGTGTTCGATCAGCAATGGTCGGATGCCCCGTCGTAGTCCAACTATGACAATCAAAGTCAAGACCTCCGGGTTGAGACTTCCGCGTCCGGAGGTACGCGTACCGCCTACCCGAAAGATGGTGAATCAGGGGTGTTCGATCAGCAATGGTCGGATGCCCCGTCGTAGTCCAACTATGACAATCAAAGTCAAGACCTCCGGGTTGAGACTTTCTGCGAGTACATGCATAAAGGAACACGGACCAAGCCGTACCGAGAGAATCGGTACTAGAGCCCTCGTGGTTCTACATTGAGAGAGCCCTCGTGGTTCTCATTAGGGGCTTTATGCAAGTCGTACTCAATACTGTGGTGTGAAGTATAAAGTATAGAGTCCTCCACTGGTCCACGCTGCTCCGGCGGTCCTGGGTAAGATAGTTCATTCTAGCTTGCCCTATGTGGAAGAGGACTCAATACCCTACCTGTTGAGCTTGAAACAAAGTCATCACTTGGGCATGCTCATATTGCCATACAATATTCCATTATCTACTAATGAGCATGCAGCTATATGATTATAACCTGTAAACGATTACCCCGCCGTAGTTCAGCGCTTCAACCAAGTGATGACTTCAGTATGGCTAGTGTGTGAAGTATAAAGTATAGTCCTCCCCTGGTCCACACTGCTTCGGCGGTCCTGGGTAAGATAGTTAGTTCTAGCTTGCCCTATGTGGAAGAGGACACCATACTTAATACTGTGGTGTAATGAACAAAGTATAGTCCTCCACTGGTCCACGCTGCTTTGCAGTCCTGGGTAAGATAGTTAGTTCTAGCTTGCCCTATGTGGAAGAGGGCATACAAGACAAAGTATAGTTCTCCCCTGGTCCACGCTGCTCCGGCGGTCCTGGGTAAGATAGTTAATTCTAGCTTGCCCTATGTGGAAGAGGACTCAATACCCTACCTGTTGAGCTTGAAACAAAGTCATCACTTGGGCATGCTCTATAGCCAATCACATGACATTAACCTAAGAGAGCATGCAGCGTATTATCCCAATGCAAAGTAAACGATAGACTCGCCCTAGTTCAGTGCTTCAACCAAGTGATGACTTCAATTTGGCTAGTGTGTGAAGTATAAAGTATAGTCCTCCCCTGGTCCACACTGCTTCGGCGGTCCTGGGTAAGATAGTTAATTCTAGCTTGCCCTATGTGGAAGAGGACACCATACTTAATACTGTGGTGTAATGAACAAAGTATAGTCCTCCACTGGTCCACGCTGCTCCGGCGGTCCTGGGTAAGATAGTTCATTCTAGCTTGCCCTATGTGGAAGAGGACTCAATACCCTACCTGTTGAGCTTGAAACAAAGTCATCACTTGGGCATGCTCATATTGCCATACAATATTCCATTATCTACTAATGAGCATGCAGCTATATGATTATAACCTGTAAACGATTACCCCGCCGTAGTTCAGCGCTTCAACCAAGTGATGACTTCAGTATGGCTAGTGTGTGAAGTATAAAGTATAGTCCTCCCCTGGTCCACACTGCTTCGGCGGTCCTGGGTAAGATAGTTAGTTCTAGCTTGCCCTATGTGGAAGAGGACACCATACTTAATACTGTGGTGTAATGAACAAAGTATAGTCCTCCACTGGTCCACGCTGCTTCGGCGGTCCTGGGTAAGATAGTTAGTTCTAGCTTGCCCTATGTGGAAGAGGGCATACAAGACAAAGTATAGTTCTCCCCTGGTCCACGCTGCTTCGGCGGTCCTGGGTAAGATAGTTAATTCTAGCTTGCCCTATGTGGAAGAGAGCATACATGAACCAAGAACGAAGGTTAGATCGAGGAATGATTCGACAACTAACCGATGGTATGAAATGTGAAGAATTCAAGCAAGCACACAATCAAGTCATCACTTGGGCATGCTCGATAGCCAACCCTATGACATTAACCTAGTAGAGCATGCGAAAACCAATATATATGTAAACGATGCCCCTCCCTAGTTCAGCGCTTCAACCAAGTGATGACTTCAGAATGGCTAAATCAAAACGGTTCAAAACATACCATCGGTACCCTATTGAAACACACAAGTCGATATCAAACCTCATGATTGTGTAGTCCTCCACTGGTCCACACTGCTCCGGCGGTCCTGGGTAAGATAGTTCATTCTAGCTTGCCCTATGTGGAAGAGGGCACATTACTCAATACTGTGGTGTTATGAACAAAGTATAGTCCTCCACTGGTCCACGCTGCTTCGGCGGTCCTGGGTAAGATAGTTAGTTCTAGCTTGCCCTATGTGGAAGAGGGCATACAAGACAAAGTATAGTTCTCCCCTGGTCCACGCTGCTTCGGCGGTCCTGGGTAAGATAGTTAATTCTAGCTTGCCCTATGTGGAAGAGAGCATACATGAACCAAGAACGAAGGTTATGATCGAGGAAT
>NW_026525174.1:42500-67500 GCF_943734705.1 Anopheles coustani | reverse complement strand
GTACCTCCGGGTACTTGGGGTTGGTTGAGGACTTGGTGAGCAAACACTTGATATACGTTCTTCGGATGTACTTCGGGTGTCACCTGTTGTCCGAGGCCACTTGCATGGTCAACGGTTGAGGTGGTGATGGCGGGTCGGTGCTGTAGGGTGCCGGCCTGTTGGCTGCCTTGGCCGGGTTGGTTGGTTAACACTTGATTGAGCTTGCACCCGAGGGTAATGGCACTTGAAGGTGGGTACCGGCCGGCTGACCTGGTGTGATGGTTGGTTGGTGAACACTTGGCGGTACTTGCACTTGGCTGTGCTTGGACTTGAAGGTGGGATCCGGCTGGCCTAGGCCATTGGTGGTTGGTTGGTGGGTTAGCCCTTAGCTGGGCTGGCTGGCTGGCTGGCCATCGGTGGTGTGGTGTGGTGTGGTGTGTGGAGTCGAGCATCGCGCGCCGTTGCCTTCTTCGGAGTTTTGTAGGTACGCAAGTGCTTGCAGTGCAAAGAGGTTGGTGATGGAGTGACATTGCCTTCACCATGGAGTTGCGGGTACTTAGGTACTTGCAAGGAGATGGTGGTATGGTGGTGTTGCGTGTGTGGTGTTCGATTAGAAAGATATAATTTCTAAGTCCGGATTAGTGCTGTCAGTGGGGCCGCCGCTAACAGGTCCTGCACGGCCACCGTGGGGCTTGACTTGGCGCTATTCCGGACTTGGGGCGATCACGATGTCCCCATGCGGGACTTAGAAGATGGAAGAACACAAGTACCCTTATCCCATGACTTGTGAGCGATTGGCATACGTTACCACATGAAGAGAAAAATTGGCTAAGTCCCGGATCCATATTATATGAAGAGAATAATCGGCTAAGTCCCGGATCCATATTATATGAAGAGAAAAATCGGCTAAGTCCAGGATCCATATATAATAACCTAATAATCGGCTAAGTCCAGGATCCATATTATATGAAGAGAAAAATCGGCTAAGTCCAGGATCCATATATTATAACCTAATAATCGGCTAAGTCCAGGATCCATATAATATGAAGAGAAAAATCGGCTAAGTCCAGGATCCATATATAATAACCTAATAATCGGCTAAGTCCAGGATCCATATGATATGAAGAGAAAAATCGGCTAAGTCCCAGATTGGGTCTGTCAGAAATACACTTCCAAGTTACCACACAAGCAAGCAAGATGGCCTAGTGATGGATCCATATGATATGAAGAGAAAAATCGGCTAAGTCCCAGATTGGGTCTGTCAGAAATACACTTCCAAGTTACCACACAAGCAAGCAAGATGGCCTAGTGATGGATCCATATGATATGAAGAGAAAAATCGGCTAAGTCCCAGATTGGGTCTGTCAGAAATACACTTCCAAGTTACCACACAAGCAAGCAAGATGGCCTAGTGATGGATCCATATGATATGAAGAGAAAAATCGGCTAAGTCCCAGATTGGGTCTGTCAGAAATACACTTCCAAGTTACCACACAAGCAAGCAAGATGGCCTAGTGATGGATCCATATGATATGAAGAGAAAAATCGGCTAAGTCCCAGATTGGGTCTGTCAGAAATACACTTCCAAGTTACCACACAAGCAAGCAAGATGGCCTAGTGATGGATCCATATGATATGAAGAGAAAAATCGGCTAAGTCCCAGATTGGGTCTGTCAGAAATACACTTCCAAGTTACCACACAAGCAAGCAAGATGGCCTAGTGATGGATCCATATGATATGAAGAGAAAAATCGGCTAAGTCCCAGATTGGGTCTGTCAGAAATACACTTCCAAGTTACCACATGAGCAAGCAAGATGGCCTAGTGATGGATCCATATAATATGCAGAGAAAAATCGGCTAAGTCCCAGATTGGGTCTGTCGGAAATACACTATCAAGTTACCACATGAGCAAGCAAGTTACCACATGAAGAGAAAGCCGGCAAAAACCGGGAATGTTACCACATGAACTGGAAAATGGGCAAAAACCTACCTTCACAGGGAACGTGAATAAGTAAGGCTGTAGACATCGGATCGACAAGCCAAAGACTGATATGGAAAGGAAATGAGTAGTACTAGCTTTCCTGAGAGTTGCAGAGCTTAGACTGCATATGAACGGAAGTTATTAAGCGTCAAAGTCAGAAAAGTTGCCCAAAGGAACACAAGTTCCAAATTAGAGCATGAATACCGCCTAGACGGTAAGAGGTACGGCCAGGCTGAGGAATAAGGAAATGTTGGCCAACATGTTCCCTAACTATCCCCCGAAGACCGCAAAGCAATCCAACATCAACCAAGAAAGTTATAGCCCGATCAAGGAAACACCTACTTTGCACCGATATTGCACCAAATACATGTACCAAGCACCTTCGGTTGCATACCTGCAGGGGCTTACCATAGTAGGCCATGGAAGACCGATATACCGAACATAATCACTTTCTATCTCCTCGGGTGTTGGAGATAGCGCTTTGCGGTATAAGAACGAAAGTTAGACCATATCTTGGTGCATCTTTTTGCCCGAGAACACAAGACCCTATCTACCAAGGCAAGAAAGTTGTGTGGGGACAAAATGTCCAAAAGTGCCCAAAGTGGCACACTTGAACCATATATTCGAGAAAAACACAAGTGTGGGCCCGAGCTAGCAAGTTGAAATGTTCTGACCGTCAGTAGCCCTAGTTGAGGTGCACTTATCATTATATGAGGCCAACGTGCCAGCTAGTCTCTAAAGGGGCGATATGGGTGTTCCAAGGTTTGTACCCAATTGAGGAAAAAACAGGGTAAGGTACGGTGTACCGCGAATAACTCGGGCTATAGATGTCCGATCGATGAGTTTGGCATATGTATGGAAAGGTCTCGACGAGACCTAACTACCCTGAAAGTATGAAGGCAAAGACTTGAATGACCGGGAAGTAATTAAGTGCACAAGTGGTAAAGTTGCACCAAAGTCCATGTTACCCGAAGTGGTACATGAACACCCAATATTCGACCAAAACACAAGTTTAGAGACGAGCTAGCGAGCTACATTGTTCAGACCGTCAGTAGCCCGCATCAAGACACGCATTTAATTATACGGGGCCTAGCCGCTAGCTCGACTCGAAGTCGGTCATATGGTTGGTTGATGGTTTGGACCGACCACGTGGTGTACCAAGGTGATGTACTTTTCATGAATTAAAACTCTGGCTGTATGGCACTGAGCGACAAGCTATGGTGTGATTTGGAATAGTCTTGAGTGGGACTATTTAGGAAAAATGCGAACAAAAAATCACAAAGTCCTTGGGCGAAGCTATTAGCGAAACATAGAGCAAATTGGTACCAAAAACTATGGAAATGGGACTTGAGTCAAAAATAACCGCAAGTTGGAGAAGAGATAGCAAGCTTGCGTAGAACAATTATATTTGGTGCATGGTATCACCAACAAAAAAGTATATGGGGCCAAGGTGCTGGCTGGCCTCCAAAGTGGAGATATGGGCGATCCAAAGTTTGTACCCAAGTACGAACAAGTATGGAAAAAACAGGGTAAGGTACCAAGTACCATTAATAACTTCGGCTGTAGATGGCCGAGCGAGGCAAACGGCTCACCGTTGGAAAGGTCTTGGGGAGACCTATCTACCCTGAAAGTTTCATGAGGCTGAGTTGAAAGACCACGGAGATATTAGGTGATGATGGTCCAATTCGGGGACCAAGTCGCAGGAAATGGCGCTTGACCAAAATCACCCTTGGAAGGTGAATACCGGCTTACCGGTAAGAGATAGCGACTTGGCGTAGAATATTCATAAGTTGGGCGTGTAGAGACGCAACTTTTATTATATGGGGCCAACCCGGTCAGGGTGCTCCAAGTCGGTCGTTTGGTTGGTTTATGGTTTGGGCCGACCACGTGGTGTGCCAAGTTGAGGTACCTTTCATGAATTATAACTTGGTCAGTTTGCCACCGAGCGACAAGCTGCGGTGTGTTTTGGAATGGTCTTGAGTGGGACTATCAAGGAAAAATACCAATCGAAAATCAGCTTGTCCATGGCCGAAGCTATTAGTGAAACATATAGCAAAATGGGTCCAAAAACGAATGAAATGGGAATTGGACCAAGAATAACGGCAAGTTGGAGAAGAGATAGCAAGTTGGCGTAGAACAATTATATTTGGTGCATGGCATGACCAACAAAAAAGTATATGGGGCCAAGGTGCTGGCTGGCCTCCAAAGTGGAGATATGGGCGATCCAAAGTTTGTACCCAAGTACGAACAAGTATGGAAAAAACAGGGTAAGGTACCAAGTACCATTAATAACTTCGGCTGTAGATGGCCGAGCGAGGCAAACGGCTCACCGTTGGAAAGGTCTTGGGGAGACCTATCTACCCTGAAAGTTTCATGAGGCTGAGTTGAAAGACCACGGAGATATTAGGTGATGATGGTCCAATTCGGGGACCAAGTCGCAGGAAATGGCGCTTGACCAAAATCACCCTTGGAAGGTGAATACCGGCTTACCGGTAAGAGATAGCGACTTGGCGTAGAATATTCATAAGTTGGGCGTGTAGAGACGCAACTTTTATTATATGGGGCCAACCCGGTCAGGGTGCTCCAAGTCGGTCGTTTGGTTGGTTTATGGTTTGGGCCGACCACGTGGTGTGCCAAGTTGAGGTACCTTTCATGAATTATAACTTGGTCAGTTTGCCACCGAGCGACAAGCTGCGGTGTGTTTTGGAATGGTCTTGAGTGGGACTATCAAGGAAAAATACCAATCGAAAATCAGCTTGTCCATGGCCGAAGCTATTAGTGAAACATATAGCAAAATGGGTCCAAAAACGAATGAAATGGGAATTGGACCAAGAATAACGGCAAGTTGGAGAAGAGATAGCAAGTTGGCGTAGAACAATTATATTTGGTGCATGGCATGACCAACAAAAAAGTATATGGGGCCAAGGTGCTAGCTGGCCTCCAAAGTGGAGATATGGGCGATCCAAAGTTTGTACCCAAGTACGAACAAGTATGGAAAAAACAGGGTAAGGTACCAAGTACCATTAATAACTTCGGCTGTAGATGGCCGAGCGAGGCAAACGGCTCACCGTTGGAAAGGTCTTGGGGAGACCTATCTACCCTGAAAGTTTTATGAGGCTGAGTTGAAAGACCACGGAGATATTAGGTGATGATGGTCCAATTCGGGGACCAAGTCGCAGGAAATGGCGCTTGACCAAAATCACCCTTGGAAGGTGAATACCGGCTTACCGGTAAGAGATAGCGACTTGGCGTAGAATATTCATAAGTTGGGCGTGTAGAGACGCAACTTTTATTATATGGGGCCAACCCGGTCAGGGTGCTCCAAGTCGGTCGTTTGGTTGGTTTATGGTTTGGGCCGACCACGTGGTGTGCCAAGTTGAGGTACCTTTCATGAATTATAACTTGGTCAGTTTGCCACCGAGCGACAAGCTGCGGTGTGTTTTGGAATGGTCTTGAGTGGGACTATCAAGGAAAAATACCAATCGAAAATCAGCTTGTCCATGGCCGAAGCTATTAGTGAAACATATAGCAAAATGGGTCCAAAAACGAATGAAATGGGAATTGGACCAAGAATAACGGCAAGTTGGAGAAGAGATAGCAAGTTGGCGTAGAACAATTATATTTGGTGCATGGCATGACCAACAAAAAAGTATATGGGGCCAAGGTGCTAGCTGGCCTCCAAAGTGGAGATATGGGCGATCCAAAGTTTGTACCCAAGTACGAACAAGTATGGAAAAAACAGGGTAAGGTACCAAGTACCATTAATAACTTCGGCTGTAGATGGCCGAGCGAGGCAAACGGCTCACCGTTGGAAAGGTCTTGGGGAGACCTATCTACCCTGAAAGTTTTATGAGGCTGAGTTGAAAGACCACGGAGATATTAGGTGATGATGGTCCAATTCGGGGACCAAGTCGCAGGAAATGGCACTTGACCAAAATCACCCTTGGAAGGTGAATACCGGCTTACCGGTAAGAGATAGCGACTTGGCGTAGAATATTCATAAGTTGGGCGTGTAGAGACGCAACTTTCATTATATGGGGGCAACCCGGTCAGGGTGCTCCAAGTCGGTCGTTTGGTAGGTATATGGTTTGGGCCGACCACATGGTGTACCAAGTTGAGGTATCTTTCATGAATTATAACTCGGTCAGTTTGCCACCGAGCGACAAGTTGCGGTGTGTTTTGGAATGGTCTTGAGTGGGACTATCAAGCAAAAATACAAACAGAATATCAGCTTGTCCATGGCCGAAGCTATTAGTGAAACATATAGCAAAATGGGTCCGAAAACGAATGAAATGGGACTTGGACCAAGAATAACGGCAAGTTAGAGAAGAGATAGCAAGTTGGCGTAGAACAATTATATTTAGTGCATGGTATGACCAAGAAAAAAGTATATGGGGCAAAGGTGCTGGCTGGCCTCCAAAGTGGAGATATGGGCGATACAAAGTTTGTACCCAAGTATGGCAAAAACTGGTAGAGGTACCTTTCATGAATTACTGCTCAGGCTGTATGGCACTTAGCGGGACGCTTGGCTCTGGTATGGAATAGTCTTGAGTGGGACTATCAAGGAAAAATACGAACAAAAAATCACCATGTCCACGGACGAAGGTATTAGCGAAACTTAGAGCGAAATTGCGACCAAGTCGCTGGAAATGGCCCTTGGACCAAGTATACCGTCAAGGCGGTACGAGATAGCGAGTTGACGTGGAATATTTATAAGTTTGCCTACACGAGACGAAAGTTTAGTTATATGGGGCCAACCCGCTCAGGGTTGTCCAAGTCGGTCATATGGCTGATCGAAATTTTCGACCAAGTACTGAGAAAACAGGGTAAGGTACCGTGTACCTCGAATAACTTTGGCTGTAGATGTCCGAGCGAGGCGAACGGCATAGCGTTGGAAAGGTCTTGAGGTGTTCTAGGCACCCTGAAAGTATGAGAAGGCTACCTGGAAAACTCGTGGAGATATTAGAGAAACATAGGGCCCAAAAGATACCAAGTCGCAGGAAATGGGCCCTCCATGAACACCCTAAATTCCCAATTACGGCTAAGTTGCAGGCCAGCTAGCGAAGTGAAATGTTCTAGGCATAACTAGAACACGTTAAGGCGCAACTTTTTGAATCAGAACTTTTTTCGATATCTGGCCCCCAAAGG
The DNA here is from genome assembly GCF_943734705.1 of Anopheles coustani. Lineage (NCBI taxonomy): Eukaryota > Metazoa > Arthropoda > Insecta > Diptera > Culicidae > Anopheles > Anopheles coustani. The sequence continues at coordinate 60,391 of NW_026525174.1, read as the reverse complement.
GGGGATATGGTCGATCCAAGGATTTTTCCAAGTTTCGGTACTTTTTACGGTATCACTCATAGCTCCGGCTGTAAGCAAGCAAATGACAATCTAAGACATGATTTGGAAAGGTATTGAGTAGTACTAACTTACGTTAGAACACAGCGAAGCGCTATCGGTTCATGGCAAGGCCGATATAAGCAGTCAAAGATGAAAAATGTTGACAAAATGAACAAAAATTACCTTGGTACGCGAATAGCGGCCAGGGATGAAGAGGTACGAAGGTGGTGTGGAACAATTATAATTAGGGCTTGGTACGCTCTAAAAGTTTGCCGAAGACCGCAAAGCGCTCAGACCCATAGAAAGGGGTCATTTGGGCCGAACAGTGCGTGCAAAGAGGTGAAAATGCAAAAATTGCACTTTGGGGGGCGATTTGCGGGGGGAAGGAGGGGTCGGAGGGCAAAATGTCTCTTGACCAAAAAGTCTTATCTCGTCGAGATCTACAACATTGCGGAAGACCGCAAAGCGCTAGCTCGCAATCGAAAAATCGAGAATTTGAAAATTTTCTAAGTCTTGGGCTCCCTAAGGAAAAGTTTCAAAAATCACGTTTGTCCCCAATTTTGAAGGGGAAGGAGTCGGTTCCGGGGCATGGTGTCTTCGGCAAAAAGTCTTATCTTTTTGCGTACTTTCGACTAGTTCAATAAAAATTTTTGACCCAAAATTTGTTCGGCGGACCCCTAGGTCGAAAAACCCGAAAAAAGTCGAAAAAAGTCGAAAATGTCGAAAAATGAGAAAACCTCATATTCGGACTCTACACGAGCCCCAGATATTGAAAAGTGAAATCCGCGGTCGATTTGGAACAAAAAATTGACCTAGGCAAAGTTGTATGGAGGTAGGGACCCCTGAGAAAAAAGTTTGGTCCCGAGGCTCCTTGGACCACCAAGTCCCTAGGTCGGACCAAAATCGGAAAAAATCCGACCAAAGTCGAAAGTGTCGAAAATTTTAAAAAAACCCTTTTGGGGCCCTATGGCCTCCCTAGATAATGAAAAGTGAGGTCCGCGGCCGATCCGGAAGAAAAACTTGACCTAGGCAAACTTGTATGACGGTGGGGACCCAAAAAAATTTCGATGAGTGTAGTTTAGACAGGCCGGAAAATGTATCGGTGGTCCGTATCAAGGGACGTCTTTTAGTTCCATGGGGTGGTGGTCGTCGAACAAAGTCGCCTAGGTCGACCACCAGAAAGACCAGTCGTGTTGTAATGGATGTTTTGACCACTTTACTAGGGAAACCTAGTAGGTCGAAGCAAATTTGGGGTTCGAGATGAGTTGGTGAAAGTTGGTCCAACCTAGGTGTGCTTGGTGGAGGTTGACCATGAAAGTAGAGCATGATAGGAATGACCATAACTTTGGTTCTAGATGTCGGATCGGTACACTTGAGGCAGTTTTGGAAAGGTGAAGGCCTGCTCTAGCTATGTTTCCTACCAAGCTGAGCGCCTACTAGTGACCCGGAGGAGGTATTAAGGGTCAAAGGCAAAAAGGGGTACCCTAAAGTGCATGTGACCAAGAAAATGGGAAAAACGGTATCGCCTATAGCTCAGGCTGTATGGCTCGGATCGGAAAGCTTGGATATGCGATGGAAAGGTCTTGACGAGCGCTAGCTATGTGTCCTACCAAGCGAAGCGCTAGGTGTTGAGCAAGTCGGTCATATTAGAGGGCAAAGGTGAAAAATGGTGGTTTAGAGGCGAAAATTCACCTTATGATCGAAAATAGCGGGCGAACGATAAGAGCTACGAACACGGCGTAGAACAATCATAAGTACGTTACCACAAGACCTAACTTTGGCCAATATAGAGCGAGAAGATCGGAGGTACCCATCAGGGTGATATGGCTGGTTCAAAGTTGGACCAAAACGAGACTTGAGAAATGGGTTGAAACACGGTATCGCGAATAACTCAGGCTGTATGGAACGGATCGACAAGCTAAGATCAGTGTTGGAAAGGTCGAACCGAGCGCTAACTATAATCCCAAACAACCGAAGCGCTAAGTGTTGAGCAAAACTGAGTTATTAAGCGACAAAGTGGAAAAATAATACCAAAATTTCCAAAAATCACACAAGACCAAGAATACCGAGCAGGCGGTAAGAGATAGCGGGTTGACGTAGAATACTTATAAGTTTGCCTCTACGAGACCTAAAAGTCGTCCATAGACAGCGAGAAGATCGGACCACTCTGGAAGGGTGATACGAGTGGTCAAAAATTGGCAAAAATGAAACATGGCTAAAATGGATTTGACTTGTGCACCGTATAGCTCCGGCTGTATGGCATGGATTGTTAAGCTAGGATATGTTTTGGAAAGGTAACACCCAGCGCTAGATACGACTAGAAGAAAGCAAAGCGCTAACTAGCATGATTTGGAAGTTATTAAGTGTCAAAGTCGAAAAATGTTACCAAAATTGAAACTCGAGTACATTGGGCCAAAAAGTACAAGTTGTGAAATTTGGACTTACGAGTAAAATACCGAGCAGGCGGTAAGAGATAGAGACTTGGTGTAGAACAATTATATGTTGGGCATGTTATAACCTATATTTGGCCCGAACATAGTGACGAGATCGGTGGTACCCAAAAGGGTGGTACAGGTGTTAGATGGTTTTCCCAGAGCATAAGCTCCACATGATATGGAAAACGGGAAACATCATAACTTCGGCTGTATGGCATGGAATGGAACGAACAAGGTATCGATGGAAAGAGAAAAGGTAGCGCTAACTATAATTCCTACCAAGCAAAGCGCTAGCATGTGACCGTTCGGGTGTTATTGTGAGTCAAAGTCAGAAATTGTTACCACGAGAGGCGAAAATCCGACTAAGTCCATGAATACCGGGCTGGCGGTAAGAGATACGGCTTGGCCGTAGAACATTTATAAGTTGGCCAATACAAGACCTAAGTTTCGTCCATAGACGACAAGAAGATCGAAGATACGTGAAGGTGAGATATGGGCGTCCCAAAGTGGGCCTTTGAAAAAGTGACAAACTTCCCTTATAACAGCATACACCAAATATCTCTGGCTCTATGGCACCGAATAAGAAGTTGAGCTCAGCGATAGAAAGGTGATAGTCAGCGCTAAATATCATACGAACAGAGTGAAGCGCTAAAGGGAAAGGATCTTGGTGATATAAGGTGACAAAGTCGAGAAAAGTTGCCTCAAAATCATGAAAAATGTGAAAAAATGACTAAGTCCCGGGTGCCTTAAGGGCAGGTTTATCGAATGTACCGAGCTGGCGGTACGAGATAGAGACTTGGTGTAGAACAATTATATGTTTGGCATGGCAAGACCTACATTCGGTCAATACAAAGTGAGAAGATCAAAGATACCCGCAAGGGTGATATTGGTGTCCAAAGGAAAAAAGCACTAAGTCAAGAAGTCAGTATGCGATGAAACACGGACCAAGAGTACCAAGCAATTGGTGCAAGTTAGAGCCTTAATGGTTCAAGATAGAGACTTGGTGTTGAACAATTATAAGTTTGGCATAGCAAGACCTACATTTGGTCAATACATGGTGCGAAGATCAAAGATACCCGTAAGGGTGATATTGGTGTCCAAAGGTAAAAAACACTAAGTCTTGGGAAACTTATATGAAGGAAAGGACCCTGATGGGTCATATGGAATTGATCGAAAAATCGGCTAAGTCCCAAAATGGGGATGTCAGAACTACACTCATATGTTACTACATGAAGCAAGGCAAACTTATATGAAGAAAAGGACCCTTATGGGTCATAAGGTATGGATCGAAAAATCGGCTAAGTCCCAAAATGATGATGTCAGAACTACACTCAAATGTTACCACACCAAGCAAGGCAAACTTATATGAAGAAAAGGACCCTGATGGGTCATATGGTATTTTACGAAAAATCGGCTAAGTCCCAAAATGGGGATGTCAGAACTACACTCAAATGTTACCACACCAAGCAAGGCAAACTTATATGAAGAAAAGGACCCTGATGGGTCATATGGTATTTTACGAAAAATCGGCTAAGTCCCAAAATGGGGATGTCAGAACTACACTCAAATGTTACCACACCAAGCAAGGCAAACTTATATGAAGGCAAGGACCCTGATGGGTCATATGGTATTTTACGAAAAATCGGCTAAGTCCCAAAATGGGGATGTCTGAACTACACTCATATGTTACCACACCAAGCAAGGCAAACTTATATGAAGCAAAAGACCCTGATGGGTCAAATGGTATTTTACGAAAAATCGGCTAAGTCCCAAAATGGGGATGTCAGAACTACACTAACAAGTTACCACACCAAGCAAGGCAAACTTATATGAAGGCAAGGACCCTGATGGGTCATATGGTATTTTACGAAAAATCGGCTAAGTCCCAAAATGGGGATGTCTGAACTACACTCATATGTTACCACACCAAGGAAGGCAAACTTATATGAAGCAAAAGACCCTGATGGGTCAAATGGTATTTTACGAAAAATCGGCTAAGTCCCAAAATGGGGATGTCAGAACTACACTCAAATGTTATCACACCAAGCAAGGCAAACTTATATGAAGCAAAAGACCCTGATGGGTCAAATGGTATTTTACGAAAAATCGGCTAAGTCCCAAAATGGGGATGTCAGAACTACACTAACAAGTTACCACACCAAGCAAGGCAAACTTATATGAAGCAAAGGACCCTGATGGGTCATATGGTATTTTACGAAAAATCGGCTAAGTCCCAAAATGGGGATGTCTGAACTACACTCAAATGTTACCACATCAAGCAAGGCAAACTTATATGAAGGCAAGGACCCTGATGGGTCATATGGTATTTTACGAAAAATCGGCTAAGTCCCAAAATGGGGATGTCTGAACTACACTCAAATGTTACCACACCAAGCAAGGCAATCTTATATGAAGCAAAGGACCCTGATGGGTCATATGGTATTTTACGAAAAATCGGCTAAGTCCCAAAATGGGGATGTCAGAACTACACTAACAAGTTACCACACCAAGCAAGGCAAACTTATATGAAGGCAAGGACCCTGATGGGTCATATGGTATTTTACGAAAAATCGGCTAAGTCCCAAAATGGGGATGTCTGAACTACACTCATATGTTACCACACCAAGGAAGGCAAACTTATATGAAGCAAAAGACCCTGATGGGTCAAATGGTATTTTACGAAAAATCGGCTAAGTCCCAAAATGGGGATGTCAGAACTACACTCAAATGTTATCACACCAAGCAAGGCAAACTTATATGAAGCAAAAGACCCTGATGGGTCAAATGGTATTTTACGAAAAATCGGCTAAGTCCCAAAATGGGGATGTCAGAACTACACTAACAAGTTACCACACCAAGCAAGGCAAACTTATATGAAGCAAAGGACCCTGATGGGTCATATGGTATTTTACGAAAAATCGGCTAAGTCCCAAAATGGGGATGTCTGAACTACACTCAAATGTTACCACATCAAGCAAGGCAAACTTATATGAAGGCAAGGACCCTGATGGGTCATATGGTATTTTACGAAAAATCGGCTAAGTCCCAAAATGGGGATGTCTGAACTACACTCAAATGTTACCACACCAAGCAAGGCAATCTTATATGAAGCAAAGGACCCTGATGGGTCATATGGTATTTTACGAAAAATCGGCTAAGTCCCAAAATGGGGATGTCTGAACTACACTCAAATGTTACCACATCAAGCAAGGCAAACTTATATGAAGGCAAGGACCCTGATGGGTCATATGGTATTTTACGAAAAATCGGCTAAGTCCCAAAATGGGGATGTCTGAACTACACTCAAATGTTACCACACCAAGCAAGGCAATCTTATATGAAGCAAAGGACCCTGATGGGTCATATGGTATTTTACGAAAAATCGGCTAAGTCCCAAAATGGGGATGTCAGAACTACACTCATATGTTACCACACCAAGCAAGGCAAACTTATATGAAGCAAAGGACCCTGATGGGTCATATGGTATTTTACGAAAAATCGGCTAAGTCCCAAAATGGGGATGTCAGAACTACACTCAAATGTTACCACACCAAGCAAGGCAAACTTATATGAAGCAAAGGACCCTGATGGGTCATATGGTATTGATTGAAAAATCGGCTAAGTCCCAAAATGGGGATGTCAGAACTACACTCAAATGTTACCACACCAAGCAAGGCAAACTTAAATGAAGGCAAGGACCCTGATGGGTCATATGGTATTTTACGAAAAATCGGCTAAGTCCCAAAATGGGGATGTCAGAACTACACTCATGTGTTACCACACCAAGCAAGGCAAACTTATATGAAGGCAAGGACCCTGATGGGTCATATGGTATTTTACGAAAAATCGGCTAAGTCCCAAAATGATGATGTCAGAACTACACTCAAATGTTACCACACCAAGCAAGGCAAACTTATATGAAGCAAAGGACCCTGATGGGTCATATGGTATTTTACGAAAAATCGGCTAAGTCCCAAAATGATGATGTCAGAACTACACTCAAATGTTACCACACCAAGCAAGGCAAACTTATATGAAGCAAAGGACCCTGATGGGTCATATGGTATTGATCGAAAAATCGGCTAAGTCCCAAAATGGGGATGTCAGAACTACACTCAAATGTTACCACACCAAGCAAGGCAAACTTATATGAAGGCAAGGACCCTGATGGGTCATATGGTATTTTACGAAAAATCGGCTAAGTCCCAAAATGATGATGTCAGAACTACACTCAAATGTTACCACACCAAGCAAGGCAAACTTATATGAAGCAAAGGACCCTGATGGGTCATATGGTATTGATCGAAAAATCGGCTAAGTCCCAAAATGGGGATGTCAGAACTACACTCAAATGTTACCACACCAAGCAAGGCAAACTTATATGAAGGCAAGGACCCTGATGGGTCATATGGTATTTTACGAAAAATCGGCTAAGTCCCAAAATGGGGATGTCAGAACTACACTCAAATGTTACCACACCAAGCAAGGCAAACTTATATGAAGCAAAGGACCCATATGGGTCATATGGTATTTTACGAAAAATCGGCTAAGTCCCAAAATGATGATGTCAGAACTACACTCAAATGTTACCATACCAAGCAAGGCAAACTTATATGAAGCAAAGGACCCTGATGGGTCATATGGTATTGGTCGAAAAATCGGCTAAGTCCCAAAATGGGGATGTCAGAACTACACTCATGTGTTACCACACCAAGCAAGGCAAACTTATATGAAGCAAAGGACCCATATGGGTCATATGGTATTTTACGAAAAATCGGCTAAGTCCCAAAATGGGGATGTCAGAACTACACTCAAATGTTACCACACCAAGCAAGGCAAACTTATATGAAGCAAAGGACCCTGATGGGTCATATGGTATTTTACGAAAAATCGGCTAAGTCCCAAAATGGGGATGTCAGAACTACACTCAAATGTTACCACACCAAGCAAGGCAAACTTATATGATGCAAAGGACCCTGATGGGTCATATGGTATTTTACGAAAAATCGGCTAAGTCCCAAAATGGGGATGTCAGAACTACACTCAAATGTTACCACACCAAGCAAGGCAAACTTATATGAAGCAAAGGACCCTGATGGGTCATATGGTATTTTACGAAAAATCGGCTAAGTCCCAAAATGGGGATGTCAGAACTACACTCAAATGTTACCACACCAAGCAAGGCAAAGTACCTAGGTGAACCCTAGGAAGAAACACGGACCAAGTCAGATGGCCTAAGTCAATAGAACAAGTGACCTAGGCAAAGTTGTATGGCGCTGAGGACCCTGAAAAATCTGGTTAGTGTAGTTTAGACAGGGTAGGTTTTTGGGTCGGCCGAACCCCCTTATTTTGGGTTTTGGCCTCATCAAGAAGCTACACCTAGGCAAACTGCCTAGGGTGAAAGTGCGAAGACCAATCGAATAGTAAGACAAGTTTTGACCGATCGCCCTAGGCAAGCTTGTATGAAGAAAGGGACCCTATGGGTCATATGGAAATTCATGAAAAATCGGCTAAGTCCCAAAATTGGGATGTCAGAACTACACTATAAAGTTACCACATTAGCAAGGCAGACTTGTATGAAGAACGGGACCCAGGTGAAAGTAGCAAATATCCCAAACCGAACATGAATATTATACACACAAGAGTACGAACATAAAGGAACACGGACCAAGCGTGCCGAGAGAATCGGTACTATAGAGCCCTCGTGGTTCTACACAAAGACTTTATGTTAGGGGTTCAAGCCCCATAGTACTCAAACGGTGACAGTAGCAAATATCCCAAACCGAACATGAATATTATACACACAAGAGTACGAACATAAAGGAACACGGACCAAGCGTGCCGAGAGAATCGGTACTATAGAGCCCTCGTGGTTCTACACAAAGACTTTATGTTAGGGGTTCAAGCCCCATAGTACTCAAACGGTGACAGTAGCAAATATCCAAAAACGAACTGGAATTTACATTCTGTTGGTCATGCGGTCGTCCAAAGGGGTCTAGTATCCTGGGATGACAAGCATCACGGGCACAGTCTCGTATCAAAACAGTCGAAGAGGCCCGCGAAAGCTTGCTTTCCATGGCTATGCGATGCACAAATTGAGTTTCTCCGTAGTTATACACAGCGCACAGGTGAAAGTAGCAAATATCCCAAATCGAACATGAATTTTATACACACAAGAGTACAAACATAAAGGAACACGGACCAAGCGTACCGAGAGAATCGGTACTAGAGCCCTTGTGGTTCTACATTGAGAGCCCTCGTGGTTCTACATAGATACTTTATGTTAGGGGTTCCAACCCCATAGTACTAGAACGGTGGAAGTAGCAAATAAACCGAACGTGGAATTTACTTTCTGATGGTCATGCGGTCGTCCAAAGGGGTCTAGTATCCTGGGATGACAAGCATCACGGGCACAGCTCGTATCAAAACAGTCGAAGAGGCCCGCGAAAGCTTGCTTTCCATGGCTATGCGATGCACAAATTGAGTTTACTCACCGTAGTATAAAACGAACGAACCGAACCTATCCGAGTAGGGATAATGGGCGCAGTAACATACTTCTGTGACCCAGCGAGAGTTGAACGAGGTGACATGAACTGTCAGTGGCTTATATCAGATGGGATACATACATGAGATTGCTTTCAAATCTACACTCGAAAACCTAACCAAGTAAAAGCGAACGTGGGGAGGATTCGAAACTGGTAACGAAATCTTAAGCTGGAAAGAGTCATCACTATGGATACATATTATGCGAAACCAATCAAGTGCTCATTACTGATCCAAAACCGAAGAGCACTAGTGAACACCTTAATCTCACCCTAGTTCACATCCAAGTGATCGACCACGTGTGTGAAGCAAAGACCAATCGAATTCCTCAATGGACCGAACACTATGAACAAATGGCCAAAAACGTTATAACTATCCAAACATACTACTATCTAGCGAAAGTCATCACGATGGAACCATACCATGATCTTTAACCTATAGCGCTCACCATATTCCTACCCAGAGTGCAAGTGAACAGATTGCCCACCCTTACCCAGTTCACAACCACGTGATCGACTAACATACCGAGGTTACCACAAGTCAAAGTTATACGTTTACAAGCGCAAGACCAATCGAAAACCCCGAAAGCAATCTCGACCCAAAATGTATTATCCGTGAGTGTAGTCGAGTCTCGTACTCGTCATCTGTAATCGTCGGATAGAATATCCAGTACACGGTTGTCTTTCCAAATGAAATCTACATACAGAACTCGCTCTTGGCAAATGGGTGGCAATGGCGCAATCAGGAGCGAGTTCCCGTCCGGGTGCCAAGTGATTGGCAAATGTCTGGGGGAAAGCAACCATATATTGATTTGTCTGTTAGTGTACTGGGTGTTTGAGGTATGTAGTATCCACGCTTGGTTGGGTGTGTCAGAGGACCATGGATGCGTTCACAACCCCAATTGGGGTACATCGGGAATGATTTTGTGGAACCGATGTGCCCGGCACACACTAAGTTTTGTTGCAAGTTAATAGTGTGCCATGTCCGGGGGGGTTGTGATTAAACTCTGGTGAATTGCGTACTGTGGTGATTGGGGTATGAAAGCCCCGCAGTTGCAATGATCGGACGCGCCTAGCGTGTCCTTTAGTTGATGGTAGGGAAATGAAGGCCCTTGTCAGCTCACCTAAGTATTCATGGAAGTTTGGCATAAGGTCGCTGTGGTAGGGGTATGAAGGCCCCGTCAGCGCATGCACAATCGGGCGCACGTGCGCTTAGCGGAGTCGAATGCCGCTCAAGTGCCTGTCCGGTGCATCGGGTGTGTGTGATACGAGGGCAATGAGGTTCGCACGGGGGCTCGCCTCCCGTGTGCTACCGGACTTGACAACATATAGAACGTGGTGTTTGCTCCTCCGGGTGCAATGGGACAATGAACATTCGAACGCAAAGTCGGAATTCTGGTTGATCCTACCAGTAATATACGCTCGTCTCAAAGGTTAAGCCATGCATGTCTAAGTACAAACAGATTTAATGTGAAACCGCATAAGGCTCAGTATAACAGCTATAATTTACGAGATCATCAACCTAGTTACTTGGATAACTGTGGAAAATCTAGAGCTAATACATGCAACATGCCAGGACCCTCGCGGGAACTGGTGCACTTATTAGTCAAACCAATCGCGGGTTCTCCGTGTCATTGAGTTGAAGTCTGGATAATGATGCTGATCGTATGGTCTCGCACCGACGACAGATCTCGCAAATATCTGCCCTATCAACTATGGATGGTAGTATAGAGGACTACCATGGTTGCAACGGGTAACGGGGAATCAGGGTTCGATTCCGGAGAGGGAGCCTGAGAAATGGCTACCACATCCAAGGAAGGCAGCAGGCGCGTAAATTACCCAATCCCGGGACGGGGAGGTAGTGACGAGAAATAACAATATGAAACTCTTTAATGATGTTTCATAATTGGAATGAGTAGAGCATAAATCCTTCTACGAGGATCAAGTGGAGGGCAAGTCTGGTGCCAGCAGCCGCGGTAATTCCAGCTCCACTAGCGTATATTAAAATTGTTGCGGTTAAAACGTTCGAAGTTGATACTTGTCCAACACAGTCCGGCTCCGCCGACCCGGTCAACCCGTGGTCGGTGGGCCAAGTCGGAATCTGGTTGCGACTCAATGGTGTGGTAGGGCACCAAGTCTGTGTCATGGTGTGCCCTTCAACGGGTGCAAGTGTAACATAGAGCTCGACCGCTCACGTTTACCTTGAACAAATTAGAGTGCTTAAAGCAGGGTGCCCAAACGCCCTAGAATAATCTTGCATGGAATAATGGAATACGACCTTGGTCTAATCTTTCATTGGTTTGTACTCAGACCGGAGGTAATGATTAACAGAAGTAGTTGGGGACACTAGTATTACGGCGCGAGAGGTGAAATTCGTAGACCGTCGTAAGACTAACTAAAGCGAAGGCATTTGTCAAGGATGCTTTCTTTAATCAAGAACGAAAGTTAGAGGATCGAAGGCGATTAGATACCGCCCTAGTTCTAACCGTAAACGATGCCAACTAGCAATTGGGAGACGCTACAACCAGGTGCTCTCAGTAGCTTCCGGGAAACCAAAGTCAGGTTCCGGGGGAAGTATGGTTGCAAAGTTGAAACTTAAAGGAATTGACGGAAGGGCACCACAATGAAATGGAGCTTGCGGTTCAATTTGACTCAACACGGGAAAACTTACCAGGTCCGAACTTATGGAGGTGAGACAGATTAATAGCTCTTTCTCAAATTTAAGGGTAGTGGTGCATGGCCGTTCTTAGTTCGTGGATTGATTTGTCTGGTTAATTCCGATAACGAACGTGACTCACATATGCTAACTAGAACGCAGTCAGCGTTAATGCGTCGATGCCGATTGGAACGGGTTAGGACCTTTCGGTGGAGTATGACCTGACACCTTCGCTGTTCGTGTGCGCAAGTGCACTTACGGTACGCTGCTTAGCAGGACAATTTGTGTTTAGCAAAATGAGATCGAGCGATAACAGGTCCGTGATGCCCTTAGATGTTCTGGGCTACACGCGTGCTACAATGTGGGTAGCAGCGTGTCTCCTATTCCGAGAGGAACGGGAAATCACTCAAATACTCACTTAGTAGGGATTATGGATTGCAATGGTCCATATGAACTCGGAACTTCTAGTAAGTGCTGGTCATCAGCCAGCGTTGAATACGTCCCTGCCCTTTGTACACACCGCCCGTCGCTACTACCGATGGATTATTTAGTGAGGTCTTTGGAGATGATCGTTCGCTGGATCCTCGTGAACCGCGTCTGCTTTATCGAAGTTGACCGAACTTGATGATTTAGAGGAAGTAAAAGTCGTAACAAGGTTTCCGTAGGTGAACCTGCGGAAGGATCATTAGTGGCCAAGTGATCCTTCCAGAAGTCCGAACCTGCGGGTTGAGACTTCGGCACAAGTTGCCATATGATAATTGACGAAACACTATAGAAGTCCGAACCTGCGGGTTGAGACTTCGGCACAAGTTGCCATATGATAATTGACGAAACACTATAGAAGTCCGAACCTGCGGGTTGAGACTCAGGCACAAGTTGCCATATGAAAGTTGACGAAACACTAACAAGTCCGAACCTGCGGGTTGAGACTTAGGCACACGTTGCCTTATACATGACTTCGAACAAATACACAAGTCCGAACCTGCGGGTTGAGACTTAGGCACAAGTTGCCTTATACATGACTTCGAACAAATACACAAGTCCGAACCTGCGGGTTGAGACTTAGGCACAAGTTGCCATATGAAACTTGACGAAACACTAACAAGTCCGAACCTGCGGGTTGAGACTTAGGCACACGTTGCCTTATACATGACTTCGAACAAATACACAAGTCCGAACCTGCGGGTTGAGACTCAGGCACAAGTTGCCATATGAAAGTTGACGAAACACTAACAAGTCCGAACCTGCGGGTTGAGACTTAGGCACACGTTGCCTTATACATGACTTCGAACAAATACACAAGTCCGAACCTGCGGGTTGAGACTTAGGCACAAGTTGCCTTATACATGACTTCGAACAAATACACAAGTCCGAACCTGCGGGTTGAGACTTAGGCACAAGTTGCCATATGAAAGTTGACGAAACACTAACAAGTCCGAACCTGCGGGTTGAGACTTAGGCACACGTTGCCTTATACATGACTTCGAACAAATACACAAGTCCGAACCTGCGGGTTGAGACTTAGGCACAAGTTGCCTTATACATACATTGGCCAAATAAACAGAAGTCCGAACCTGCGGGTTGAGACTTAGGCACAAGTTGCCATATTATATTCGATCAAACACTAAGTAGTCCGAACCTGCGGGTTGAGACTCAAGACCGTAACAAGATGTCACTATACAAGTCCGAACCTAAGGGTTGAGACTTAATGCGATCTAGATACCAAGTTGACATCCAATACCTGTTGAGCAAAACCAAAGATTCCCTGTTCTCGAATGATTACACTATATAACAGGGAATCATGAAGAAATCAAGCAAGCGTGAAACAAAGTCATCACTTGGGCATGCTCGATAGCCAACCACATGACCTTAACCTAAGAGAGCATGCAAACCACATGATACCTATAAACGATTAACCCGCCCTAGTTCAATCGTTCACCAAGTGATGACTTCAGTATGGCTAAGAGAAAAACTTTTGAATGGGAAAAACTCTAAGTCCGAACCTCCGGGTTGAGACTTCCGCGTCGGAGGTGGGCGCACCTCCTATCCGAAAGATGGTGAATCAGGGGTGTTCGATCAGCAATGGTCGGATGCCCCGTCGTAGTATAACTATGACAATCCAAGTCAAGACCTCCGGGTTGAGACTTCCGCGTCCGGAGGTACGCGTACCGCCTACCCGAAAGATGGTGAATCAGGGGTGTTCGATCAGCAATGGTCGGATGCCCCGTCGTAGTCCAACTATGACAATCAAAGTCAAGACCTCCGGGTTGAGACTTCCGCGTCCGGAGGTACGCGTACCGCCTACCCGAAAGATGGTGTGCTTCTGGGGTATTCGATGAGTCGGATACCCCGTCGTAGTCCAACTATGACAATACAAAGTCAAGACCTCCGGGTTGAGACTTCCGCGTCCGGAGGTACGCGTACCGCCTACCCGAAAGATGGTGTGCTTCTGGGGTATTCGATGAGTCGGATACCCCGTCGTAGTCCAACTATGACAATCAAAGTCAAGACCTCCGGGTTGAGACTTTCTAAGAGTACAAGCATAAAGGAACACGGACCAAGCCGTACCGAGAGAATCGGTACTAGAGCCCTTGTGGTTCTACATTGAGAGAGCCCTCGTGGTTCTCATTAGGGGCTTTATGCAAGAAGTACTCAATACTGTGGTGTGAAGTATAAAGTATAGAGTCCTCCACTGGTCCACGCTGCTCCGGCGGTCCTGGGTAAGATAGTTCATTCTAGCTTGCCCTATGTGGAAGAGGACTCAATACCCTACCTGTTGAGCTTGAAACAAAGTCATCACTTGGGCATGCTCATATTGCCATACACAATTACATTATATTCGAATGAGCATGCAAGCGACCCTATATAGACCGAACCAAAACGATAGATACCGCCGTAGTTCACCCCCACCAAGTGATGACTTCAGTATGGCTAGTGTGTGAAGTATAAAGTATAGTCCTCCCCTGGTCCACACTGCTTCGGCGGTCCTGGGTAAGATAGTTAGTTCTAGCTTGCCCTATGTGGAAGAGGACACAATACTTAATACTTAGAGTACAAGCATAAAGGAACACGGACCAAGCCGTACCGAGAGAATCGGTACTAGAGCCCTCGTGGTTCTACATTGAGAGAGCCCTCGTGGTTCTCATTAGGGGCTTTATGCAAGTCGTACTCAATACTGTGGTGTGAAGTATAAAGTATAGAGTCCTCCACTGGTCCACGCTGCTCCGGCGGTCCTGGGTAAGATAGTTCATTCTAGCTTGCCCTATGTGGAAGAGGACTCAATACCCTACCTGTTGAGCTTGAAACAAAGTCATCACTTGGGCATGCTCATATTGCCATACAATATTCCATTATCTACTAATGAGCATGCAGCTATATGATTATAACCTGTAAACGATTACCCCGCCGTAGTTCAGCGCTTCAACCAAGTGATGACTTCAGTATGGCTAGTGTGTGAAGTATAAAGTATAGTCCTCCCCTGGTCCACACTGCTTCGGCGGTCCTGGGTAAGATAGTTAGTTCTAGCTTGCCCTATGTGGAAGAGGACACCATACTTAATACTGTGGTGTAATGAACAAAGTATAGTCCTCCACTGGTCCACGCTGCTTCGGCGGTCCTGGGTAAGATAGTTAGTTCTAGCTTGCCCTATGTGGAAGAGGGCATACAAGACAAAGTATAGTTCTCCCCTGGTCCACGCTGCTTCGGCGGTCCTGGGTAAGATAGTTAATTCTAGCTTGCCCTATGTGGAAGAGAGCATACATGAACCAAGAACGAAGGTTATGATCGAGGAATGATTCGACAACTAACCGATGGTATGAAATGTGAAGAATTCAAGCAAGCACACAATCAAGTCATCACTTGGGCATGCTCGATAGCCAACCCTATGACATTAACCTAGTAGAGCATGCGAAAACCAATATATATGTAAACGATGCCCCTCCCTAGTTCAGCGCTTCAACCAAGTGATGACTTCAGAATGGCTAAATCAAATCGGTTCAAAACATACCATCGGTACCCTATTGAAACACACAAGTCGATATCAAACCTCATGATTGTGTAGTCCTCCACTGGTCCACACTGCTCCGGCGGTCCTGGGTAAGATAGTTCATTCTAGCTTGCCCTATGTGGAAGAGGGCACATTACTCAATACTGTGGTGTTATGAACAAAGTATAGTCCTCCACTGGTCCACGCTGCTTCGGCGGTCCTGGGTAAGATAGTTAGTTCTAGCTTGCCCTATGTGGAAGAGGGCATACAAGACAAAGTATAGTTCTCCCCTGGTCCACGCTGCTTCGGCGGTCCTGGGTAAGATAGTTAATTCTAGCTTGCCCTATGTGGAAGAGAGCATACATGAACCAAGAACGAAGGTTATGATCGAGGAATGATTCGACAACTAACCGATGGTATGAAATGTGAAGAATTCAAGCAAGCACACAATCAAGTCATCACTTGGGCATGCTCGATAGCCAACCTCATGACATTAACCTAGTAGAGCATGCGAAAACCAATATATATGTAAACGATGCCTCCCTAGTTCAGCGCTTCAACCAAGTGATGACTTCAGAATGGCTAAATCAAATCGGTTCAAACCATACCATCGGTATCCTATTGAAACACACAAGTCGATATCAAACCTCATGATTGTGTAGTCCTCCACTGGTCCACGCCGCTTCGGCCGTCCTGGGTAAAATGGAACATTCCAGCTTGCCCTATGTGGAAGAGGGCACATTACTCAATACTGTGGTGTGAAGTATAAAGTTCAGTTCTCCCCTGGTCCACGCTGCTTCGGCGGTCCTGGGTAAGATAGTTCATTCTAGCTTGCCCTATGTGGAAGAGGACACTTCATACTTCGTCTCTAAGCGGCGGCTTGACTCCTCCCTACGGGGAACGGGTTTACGCGCACAGCGGCGGCTTACGCACTATGGCAGTCATGGATGCCTTACGTTTCTATGAAAAGTGTGTTCCTCCCCTGGTCCACGCTGCTTCGGCAGTCCTGGGTAAGATAGTTAGTTCTAGCTTGCCCTATGTGGAAGAGGACACGTAGACTTACTGTGGTGTGAAGTATAAAGTTCAGTTCTCCCCTGGTCCACGCCGCTTCGGCCGTCCTGGGTAAAATGGATTCATCCAGCTTGCCCTATGTGGAATGAGGACACTTTATGCTTCGTCTCTAAGCGGCGGCTTGCTCCTCCCTACGGGGAACGGGTATACGCGCACAGCGGCGGCTTACGTTATGGCAGTCATGGATGCCTTACGTTTCCATGAAAAGTGTGTTCCTCCCCTGGTCCACGCTGCTTCGGCAGTCCTGGGTAAGATAGTTAGTTCTAGCTTGCCCTATGTGGAAGAGGACACGTAGACTTACTGTGGTGTGAAGTATAAGGTTCAGTTCTCCCCTGGTCCACGCCGCTTCGGCCGTCCTGGGTAAAATGGATTCATCCAGCTTGCCCTATGTGGAATGAGGACACTTTATGCTTCGTCTCTAAGCGGCGGCTTGCTCCTCCCTACGGGGAACGGGTATACGCGCACAGCGGCGGCTTACGCAAGTTAGTCACCCTCGGCAGTGGATCACTCGGCTCATGGATCGATGAAGACCGCAGCTAACTGCGCGTCATAATGTGAACTGCAGGACACATGAACATTGATAAGTTGAACGCATATTGCACGTCGTGGGAACCTACCATGATGTACAGATGACTGAGCGCTTATATTTGAGAAATGTATCGCATACATTTAACTACGCCGTGACACCCGTCACGAGACGTGCACCATGATGTTAACTAGGGTCGCGACGACCCGCTAGCATTAAAGAACCCGTGGTTTACAATATACTGGCATTGGAATTCGAAGTATTTAGAGCGTCCGTGTTCCCGCGTGAGGCGGAAGTACGAGGAGAAGGCGTGCTTGTGGTGTCTGTGGTGGTGTTTACTGATGTCTAGCTTCAGCTTATTTATTTATTTAAATAGAAGCGAAGATGTCAAAGTAGCGTCGAAGCAGCAGCGGTAGCACAAATGATTCAAGTATGGAAGTTGACCAAAGGAACACAAACAAACTAGCGTATGGGCAATGGAAGGTATCAGTGAGTTAAACCACACGCGGGCTAACAGCCCGTTAACCGAGTCCAACGGTACATATTGGACATTGAAACAAAGTAGTCGCAAGCCAGATGTGACGATAACAACCGCAAGGTACATAAGCCTCAGTTCATG
This sequence comes from Anopheles coustani, assembly GCF_943734705.1. Taxonomy (NCBI): domain Eukaryota; kingdom Metazoa; phylum Arthropoda; class Insecta; order Diptera; family Culicidae; genus Anopheles; species Anopheles coustani. The sequence continues at coordinate 42,518 of NW_026525174.1, read as the reverse complement.
TGTGACAACCCCCTGAAT
>NW_026525174.1:0-37500 GCF_943734705.1 Anopheles coustani | reverse complement strand
GGCCCTACCGGGCAAACACTTTGGGTTCGCAAGGACTTGGAGTGCCGGGACGGGTTTGCGGATCCAACACTCTGGGTACCTCCGGGTACTTGGGGTTGGTTGAGGACTTGGTGAACAAACACTTGATATACACTCTTCGGATGTACTTCGGGTATCGCCTGTTGTCCGAGACCACTTGCATGGTTAGCAAGCGTTGTGGTCTAATGGCCCTACCGGGCAAACACTTTGGGTTCGCGAGGACTTAGAGTGCTGGTAGTGGTTGGCGGACCCAACACTCTGGGTACCTCCGGGTACTTGGGGTTGGTTGAGGACTTGGTGAACAAACACTTGTTGTACACTCTCCGGATGTACTTCGGGTGTCACCTGTTGTCCGAGACCACTTGCATGGTTAGCAAGCGTTGTGGTCTAATGGCCCTACCGGGCAAACACTTTATGTTCGCGAGGACTTGGAGTGCTGGTAGTGGTTGGCGGACCCAACACTCTGGGTACCTCCGGGTACTTGGGGTTGGTTGAGAACTTGGTGAAGATACCCCTGTCACCTTGTTCGAGGCCACTTGCATGGTCGCAAGCGTTGTGATACAATGGCCCTACCGGGCAAACACTTTGGGTTCGCAAGGATATGGAGTGCCGGGACGGGTTGGCGGATCCAACACTCTGGGTACCTCCGGGTACTTGGGGTTGGTTGAGGACTTGGTGAGCAAACACTTGATATACGTTCTTCGGATGTACTTCGGGTGTCACCTGTTGTCCGAGGCCACTTGCATGGTCAACGGTTGAGGTGGTGATGGCGGGTCGGTGCTGTAGGGTGCCGGCCTGTTGGCTGCCTTGGCCGGGTTGGTTGGTTAACACTTGATTGGGCTTGCACCCGAGGGTAATGGCACTTGAAGGTGGGTACTGGCCGGCTGACCTGGTGTGATGGTTGGTTGGTGAACACTTGGCGGTACTTGCACTTGGCTGTGCTTGGACTTGAAGGTGGGATCCGGCTGGCCTAGGCCATTGGTGGTTGGTTGGTGGGTTAGCCCTTAGCTGGGCTGGCTGGCTGGCTGGCCATCGGTGGTGTGGTGTGGTGAGGTGTGTGGAGTCGAGCATCGCGCGCCGTTGCCTTCTTCGGAGTGTTGTAGGTACGCAAGTGCTTGCAATGCAAAGAGGTTGGTGATGGAGTGACATTGCCTTCACCATGGAGTTGCGGGTACTTAGGTACTTGCAAGGAGATGGTGGTATGGTGGTGTTGCGTGTGTGGTGTTCGATTAGAAAGATATAATTTCTAAGTCCGGATTAGTGCTGTCAGTGGGGCCGCCGCTAACAGGTCCTGCACGGCCACCGTGGGGCTTGACTTGGCGCTATTCCGGACTTGGGGCGATCACGATGTCCCCGTGCGGGACTTAGAAGATGGAAGAACACAAGTACCCTTATCCCATGACTTGTGAGCGATTGGCATACGTTACCACATGAAGAGAAAAATTGGCTAAGTCCCGGATCCATATTATATGAAGAGAAAAATCGGCTAAGTCCCGGATCCATATTATATGAAGAGAAAAATTGGCTAAGTCCCGGATCCATATTATATGAAGAGAAATATCGGCTAAGTCCAGGATCCATATATAATAACCTAATAATCGGCTAAGTCCCGGATCCATATTATATGAAGAGAAAAATCGGCTAAGTCCAGGATCCATATATAATAACCTAATAATCGGCTAAGTCCAGGATCCATATATAATAACCTAATAACAGGCTAAGTCCAGGATCCATATTATATGAAGAGAAAAATCGGCTAAGTCCGAGATTGGGTCTGTCAGACATACACTTTCAAGATACCACACAAGCAAGCAAGATGGCCTAGTGATGGAACCATATAATATGAAGAGAAAAATCGGCTAAGTCCGAGATTGGGTCTGTCGGAAATACACTATCAAGTTACCACACAAGCAAGCAAGATGGCCTAATGATGGATCCATATGATATGAAGAGAAAAATCGGCTAAGTCCAGGATCCATATAATATGAAGAGAAAAATCGGCTAAGTCCCAGATTGGGTCTGTCAGAAATACACTTCCAAGTTACCACACAAGCAAGCAAGATGGCCTAGTGATGGATCCATATGATATGAAGAGAAAAATCGGCTAAGTCCAGGATCCATATAATATGAAGAGAAAAATCGGCTAAGTCCCAGATTGGGTCTGTCAGAAATACACTTCCAAGTTACCACACAAGCAAGCAAGATGGCCTAGTGATGGATCCATATGATATGAAGAGAAAAATCGGCTAAGTCCCAGATTGGGTCTGTCAGAAATACACTTCCAAGTTACCACACAAGCAAGCAAGATGGCCTAGTGATGGATCCATATGATATGAAGAGAAAAATCGGCTAAGTCCAGGATCCATATAATATGAAGAGAAAAATCGGCTAAGTCCCAGATTGGGTCTGTCAGAAATACACTTCCAAGTTACCACACAAGCAAGCAAGATGGCCTAGTGATGGATCCATATGATATGAAGAGAAAAATCGGCTAAGTCCAGGATCCATATAATATGAAGAGAAAAATCGGCTAAGTCCCAGATTGGGTCTGTCAGAAATACACTTCCAAGTTACCACACAAGCAAGCAAGATGGCCTAGTGATGGATCCATATGATATGAAGAGAAAAATCGGCTAAGTCCAGGATCCATATAATATGAAGAGAAAAATCGGCTAAGTCCCAGATTGGGTCTGTCAGAAATACACTTCCAAGTTACCACACAAGCAAGCAAGATGGCCTAGTGATGGATCCATATGATATGAAGAGAAAAATCGGCTAAGTCCCAGATTGGGTCTGTCAGACATACACTATCAAGTTACCACACAAGCAAGCAAGATGGCCTAGTGATGGATCCATATGATATGAAGAGAAAAATCGGCTAAGTCCCAGATTGGGTCTGTCAGAAATACACTTCCAAGTTACCACATGAGCAAGCAAGATGGCCTAGTGATGGATCCATATAATATGCAGAGAAAAATCGGCTAAGTCCCAGATTGGGTCTGTCAGAAATACACTTCCAAGTTACCACATGAGCAAGCAAGTTACCACATGAAGAGAAAGCCGGCAAAGTCTGGGAATGTTACCACATGAACTGGAAAATGGGCAAAAACCTACCTTCACAGGGAACGTGAATAAGTAAGGCTGTAGACATCGGATCGACAAGCCAAAGACTGATATGGAAAGGAAATGAGTAGTACTAGCTTTCCTGAGAGTTGCAGAGCTTAGACTGCATATGAATGAAAGTTATTAAGCGTCAAAGTCAGAGAAGTTACCCAAAGGAACACAAGTTCCAACTTAGAGCATGTATACCGCCTAGACGGTAAGAGGTACGGCCAGGCTGAGGAATAAGGAAATGTTGGCCAACATGTTCCCTAACTATCCCCCGAAGACCGCAAAGCAATCCAACATCAACCAAGAAAGTTATAGCCCGATCAAGGAAACACCTACTTTGCACCGATATTGCACCAAATACATGTACCAAGCACCTTCGGTTGCATACCTGCAGGGGCTTACCATAGTAGGCCATGGAAGACCGATATACCGAACATAATCACTTTCTATCTCCTCGGGTGTTTGAGATAGCGCTTTGCGGTACAAGAACGAAAGTTAGACTATATCTTGGTGCATCTTTTTGCCCAAGATCACAAGACCCTATCTACCAAGGCAAGAAAGTTGTGTGGGGACAAAATGTCCAAAAGTTCCCAAAGTGGCACACTTGAACCATATATTCGAGAAAAACACAAGTGTGGGCCCGAGCTAGCAAGTTGAAATGTTCTGACCGTCAGTAGCCCTAGTTGAGGTGCACTTATCATTATATGAGGCCAACGTGCCAGCTAGTCTCTAAAGGGGCGATATGGGTGTTCCAAGGTTTGTACCCAATTGAGGAAAAAACAGGGTAAGGTACGGTGTACCGCGAATAACTCGGGCTATAGATGTCCGATCGATGAGTTTGGCATATGTATGGAAAGGTCTCGACGAGACCTAACTACCCTGAAAGTATGAAGGCAAAGACTTGAATGACCGGGAAGTTATTAAGTGCACAAGTGGTAAAGTTGCACCAAAGTCCATGTTACCCGAAGTGGTACATGAACACCCAATATTCGACCAAAACACAAGTTTAGAGACGAGCTAGCGAGCTACATTGTTCAGACCGTCAGTAGCCCGCATCAAGACACGCATTTAATTATACGAGGCCTAGCCGCTAGCTCGACTCGAAGTCGGTCATATGGTTGGTTGATGGTTTGGACCGACCACGTGGTGTACCAAGGTGATGTACCTTTCATGAATTAAAACTCTGGCTGTATGGCACTGAGCGACAAGCTATGGTGTGATTTGGAATAGTCTTGAGTGGGACTATTTAGGAAAAATGCGAACAAAAAATCACAAAGTCCTTGGGCGAAGCTATTAGCGAAACATAGAGCAAATTGGTACCAAAAACTATGGAAATGGGACTTGAGTCAAAAATAACCGCAAGTTGGAGAAGAGATAGCAAGCTTGCGTAGAACAATTATATTTGGTGCATGGTATCACCAACAAAAAAGTATATGGGGCCAAGGTGCTGGCTGGCCTCCAAAGTGGAGATATGGGCGATCCAAAGTTTGTACCCAAGTACGAACAAGTATGGAAAAAACAGGGTAAGGTACCAAGTACCATTAATAACTTCGGCTGTAGATGGCCGAGCGAGGCAAACGGCTCACCGTTAGAAAGGTCTTGGGGAGACCTATCTATCCTGAAAGTTTCATGAGGCTGAGTTGAAAGACCACGGAGATATTAGGTGATGATGGTCCAATTCGGGGACCAAGTCGCAGGAAATGGCGCTTGACCAAAATCACCCTTGGAAGGTGAATACCGGCTTACCGGTAAGAGATAGCGACTTGGCGTAGAATATTCATAAGTTGGGCGTGTAGAGACGCAACTTTTATTATATGGGGCCAACCCGGTCAGGGTGCTCCAAGTCGGTCGTTTGGTTGGTTTATGGTTTGGGCCGACCACGTGGTGTGCCAAGTTGAGGTACCTTTCATGAATTATAACTTGGTCAGTTTGCCACCGAGCGACAAGCTGCGGTGTGTTTTGGAATGGTCTTGAGTGGGACTATCAAGGAAAAATACCAATCGAAAATCAGCTTGTCCATGGCCGAAGCTATTAGTGAAACATATAGCAAAATGGGTCCAAAAACGAATGAAATGGGAATTGGACCAAGAATAACGGCAAGTTGGAGAAGAGATAGCAAGTTGGCGTAGAACAATTATATTTGGTGCATGGCATGACCAACAAAAAAGTATATGGGGCCAAGGTGCTAGCTGGCCTCCAAAGTGGAGATATGGGCGATCCAAAGTTTGTACCCAAGTACGAACAAGTATGGAAAAAACAGGGTAAGGTACCAAGTACCATTAATAACTTCGGCTGTAGATGGCCGAGCGAGGCAAACGGCTCACCGTTGGAAAGGTCTTGGGGAGACCTATCTACCCTGAAAGTTTTATGAGGCTGAGTTGAAAGACCACGGAGATATTAGGTGATGATGGTCCAATTCGGGGACCAAGTCGCAGGAAATGGCACTTGACCAAAATCACCCTTGGAAGGTGAATACCGGCTTACCGGTAAGAGATAGCGACTTGGCGTAGAATATTCATAAGTTGGGCGTGTAGAGACGCAACTTTCATTATATGGGGGCAACCCGGTCAGGGTGCTCCAAGTCGGTCGTTTGGTCGGTATATGGTTTGGGCCGACCACATGGTGTACCAAGTTGAGGTATCTTTCATGAATTATAACTCGGTCAGTTTGCCACCGAGCGACAAGTTGCGGTGTGTTTTGGAATGGTCTTGAGTGGGACTATCAAGCAAAAATACAAACAGAATATCAGCTTGTCCATGGCCGAAGCTATTAGTGAAACATATAGCAAAATGGGTCCGAAAACGAATGAAATGGGACTTGGACCAAGAATAACGGCAAGTTAGAGAAGAGATAGCAAGTTGGCGTAGAACAATTATATTTAGTGCATGGTATGACCAAGAAAAAAGTATATGGGGCAAAGGTGCTGGCTGGCCTCCAAAGTGGAGATATGGGCGATACAAAGTTTGTACCCAAGTATGGCAAAAACTGGTAGAGGTACCTTTCATGAATTACTGCTCAGGCTGTATGGCACTTAGCGGGACGCTTGGCTCTGGTATGGAATAGTCTTGAGTGGGACTATCAAGGAAAAATACGAACAAAAAATCACCATGTCCACGGACGAAGGTATTAGCGAAACTTAGAGCGAAATTGCGACCAAGTCGCTGGAAATGGCCCTTGGACCAAGTATACCGTCAAGGCGGTACGAGATAGCGAGTTGACGTGGAATATTTATAAGTTTGCCTACACGAGACGAAAGTTTAGTTATATGGGGCCAACCCGCTCAGGGTTGTCCAAGTCGGTCATATGGCTGATCGAAATTTTCGACCAAGTACTGAGAAAACAGGGTAAGGTACAGTGTACCTCGAATAACTTCGGCTGTAGATGTCCGAGCGAGGCGAACGGCATAGCGTTGGAAAGGTCTTGAGGTGCTCTAGGCACCCTGAAAGTATGAGAAGGCTACCTGGAAAACTCGTGGAGATATTAGAGAAACATAGGGCCCAAAAGATACCAAGTCGCAGGAAATGGACCCTCCATGAACACCCTAAAATCCCAATTACGGCTAAGTTGCAGGCCAGCTAGCGAAGTGAAATGTTCTAGGCATAACTAGAACACGTTAAGGCGCAACTTTTTGAATAAGAACTTTTTTCGATATCTGGTCCCCAAAGGGGGGATATGGTCGATCCAAGGATTTTTCCAAGTTTCGGTACTTTTTACGGTATCGCTCATAGCTCCGGCTGTAAGCAAGCAAATGACAATCTAAGACATGATTTGGAAAGGTATTGAGCAGTACTAACTTACGTTAGAACACAGCGAAGCGCTATCGGTTCATGGCAAGGCCGATATAAGCAGTCAAAGATGAAAAATGTTGACAAAATGAACAAAAATTACCTTGGTACGCGAATAGCGGCCAGGGATGAAGAGGTACGAAGAAGGTGTAGAAGAATTATAATTAGGGCTTGGTACGCTATAAAAGTTTGCCGAAGACCGCAAAGCGCTCAGACCCATAGAAAGTGGCCATTTGGGCCGAACAGTGCGTGCAAAGAGGTGAAAATGCAAAAATTGCACTTTGGGGGGCGATTTGCGGGGGGAAGGAGGGGTCGGAGGGCAAAATGTCCCTTGACCAAAAAGTCTTATCTCGTCGAGATCTACAACATTGCCGAAGACCGCAAAGCGCTAGCTCGCAATCGAAAAATCGAGAATTTGAAAATTTTCTAAGTCTTGGGCTCCCTAAGGAAAAGTTTCAAAAATCACGTTTGTCCCCAATTTTGAAGGGGAAGGAGTCGGTTCCGGGGCATGGTGTCTTCGGCAAAAAGTCTTATCTTTTTGCGTACTTTCGACTAGTTCAATAAAAATTTTTGACCCAAAATTTGTTCGGCGGACCCCTAGGTCGAAAAACCCGAAAAAAGTCGAAAAAAGTCGAAAATGTCGAAAAATGAGAAAACCTCATATTCGGACTCTACACGAGCCCCAGATATTGAAAAGTGAAATCCGCGGTCGATTTGGAACAAAAAATTGACCTAGGCAAAGTTGTATGGAGGTAGGGACCCCTGAGAAAAAAGTTTGGTCCCGAGGCTCCTTGGACCACCAAGTCCCTAGGTCGGACCAAAATCGGAAAAAATCCGACCAAAGTCGAAAGTGTCGAAAATTTTAAAAAACCCCTTTTGGGGCCCTATGGCCTCCCTAGATAATGAAAAGTGAGGTCCGCGGCCGATCCGGAAGAAAAACTTGACCTAGGCAAACTTGTATGACGGTGGGGACCCAAAAAAATTTCGATGAGTGTAGTTTAGACAGGCCGGAAAATGTATCGGTGGTCCGTATCAAGGGACGTCTTTTAGTTCCATGGGGTGGTGGTCGTCGAACAAAGTCGCCTAGGTCGACCACCAGAAAGACCAGTCGTGTTGTAATGGATGTTTTGACCACTTTACTAGGGAAACCTAGTAGGTCGAAGCAAATTTGGGGTTCGAGATGAGTTGGTGAAAGTTGGTCCAACCTAGGTGTGCTTGGTGGAGGTTGACCATGAAAGTAGAGCATGATAGGAATGACCATAACTTTGGTTCTAGATGTCGGATCGGTACACTTGAGGCAGTTTTGGAAAGGTGAAGGCCTGCTCTAGCTATGTTTCCTACCAAGCTGAGCGCCTACTAGTGACCCGGAGGAGGTATTAAGGGTCAAAGGCAAAAAGGGGTACCCTAAAGTGCATGTGACCAAGAAAATGGGAAAAACGGTATCGCCTATAGCTCAGGCTGTATGGCTCGGATCGGAAAGCTTGGATATGCGTTGGAAAGGTCTTGACGAGCGCTAGCTATGTGTCCTACCAAGCGAAGCGCTAGGTGTTGAGCAAGTCGGTCATATTAGAGGGCAAAGGTGAAAAATGGTGGTTTAGAGGCGAAAATTCACCTTATGATCGAAAATAGCGGGCGAACGATAAGAGCTACGAACACGGCGTAGAACAATCATAAGTACGTTACCACAAGACCTAACTTTGGCCAATATAGAGCGAGAAGATCGGAGGTACCCATCAGGGTGATATGGCTGGTTCAAAGTTGGACCAAAACGAGACTTGAGAAATGGGTTGAAACACGGTATCGCGAATAACTCAGGCTGTATGGAACGGATCGACAAGCTAAGATCAGTGTTGGAAAGGTCGAACCGAGCGCTAACTATAATCCCAAACAACCGAAGCGCTAAGTGTTGAGCAAAACTGAGTTATTAAGCGACAAAGTGGAAAAATAATACCAAAATTTCCAAAAATCACACAAGACCAAGAATACCGAGCAGGCGGTAAGAGATAGCGGGTTGACGTAGAATACTTATAAGTTTGCCTCTACGAGACCTAAAAGTCGTCCATAGACAGCGAGAAGATCGGACCACTCTGGAAGGGTGATACGAGTGGTCAAAAATTGGCAAAAATGAAACATGGCTAAAATGGATTTGACTTGTGCACCGTATAGCTCCGGCTGTATGGCATGGATTGTTAAGCTAGGATATGTTTTGGAAAGGTAACACCCAGCGCTAGATACGACTAGAAGAAAGCAAAGCGCTAACTAGCATGATTTGGAAGTTATTAAGTGTCAAAGTCGAAAAATGTTACCAAAATTGAAACTCGAGTACATTGGGCCAAAAAGTACAAGTTGTGAAATTTGGACTTACGAGTAAAATACCGAGCAGGCGGTAAGAGATAGAGACTTGGTGTAGAACAATTATAAGTTGGGCATGTTATAACCTATATTTGGCCCGAACATAGTCTCGAGATCGGTGGTACCTAAAAGGGTGGTACAGGTGTTAGATGGTTTTCCCAGAGCATAAGCTCCACATGATATGGAAAACGGGAAACATCATAACTTCGGCTGTATGGCATGGAATGGAACGAACAAGGTATCGATGGAAAGAGAAAAGGTAGCGCTAACTATAATTCCTACCAAGCAAAGCGCTAGCATGTGACCGTTCGGGTGTTATTGTGAGTCAAAGTCAGAAATTGTTACCACGAGAGGCGAAAATCCGACTAAGTCCATGAATACCGGGCTGGCGGTAAGAGATACGGCTTGGCCGTAGAACATTTATAAGTTGGCCAATACAAGACCTAAGTTTCGTCCATAGACGACAAGAAGATCGAAGATACGTGAAGGTGAGATATGGGCGTCCCAAAGTGGGCCTTTGAAAAAGTGACAAACTTCCCTTATAACAGCATACACCAAATATCTCTGGCTCTATGGCACCGAATAAGAAGTTGAGGTCAGCGATAGAAAGGTGATAGTCAGCGCTAAATATCATACGAACAGAGTGAAGCGCTAAAGGGAAAGGATCTTGGTGATATAAGGTGACAAAGTCGAGAAAAGTTGCCTCAAAATCATGAAAAATGTGAAAAAATGGCTAAGTCCCGGGTGCCTTAAGGGCAGGTTGATCGAATGTACCGAGCTGGCGGTACGAGATAGAGACTTGGTGTAGAACAATTATATGTTTGGCATGGCAAGACCTACATTTGGTCAATACAAAGTGAGAAGATCAAAGAAACCCGTAAGGGTGATATTGGTGTCCAAAGGTAAAAAGCACTAAGTCTTGGGAAACTTATATGAAGAAAAAGGACCCTGATGGGTCATATAGGATGGATCGAAAAATCGGCTAAGTCCCAAAATGGGGATGTCAGAACTACACTCAAATGTTACCACACCAAGCAAGGCAAACTTATATGAAGCAAAGGACCCTGATGGGTCATATGGTATTGGTCGAAAAATCGGCTAAGTCCCAAAATGGGGATGTCAGAACTACACTCATGTGTTACCACACCAAGCAAGGCAAACTTATATGAAGCAAAGGACCCTGATGGGTCATATGGTATTTTACGAAAAATCGGCTAAGTCCCAAAATGGTGATGTCAGAACTACACTAAAATGTTACCACACCAAGCAAGGCAAACTTATATGAAGGCAAGGACCCTGATGGGTCATATGGTATTTTACGAAAAATCGGCTAAGTCCCAAAATGGTGATGTCAGAACTACACTAAAATGTTACCACACCAAGCAAGGCAAACTTATATGAAGGCAAGGACCCTGATGGGTCATATGGTATGGATCGAAAAATCGGCTAAGTCCCAAAATGGGGATGTCAGAACTACACTCAAATGTTACCACACCAAGCAAGGCAAACTTATATGAAGCAAAGGACCCTGATGGGTCATATGGTATTTTACGAAAAATCGGCTAAGTCCCAAAATGGGGATGTCAGAACTACACTCAAATGTTACCACACCAAGCAAGGCAAACTTATATGAAGCAAAGGACCCTGATGGGTCATATGGTATTTTACGAAAAATCGGCTAAGTCCCAAAATGGGGATGTCAGAACTACACTCAAATGTTACCACACCAAGCAAGGCAAACTTATATGAAGCAAAGGACCCTGATGGGTCATATGGTATTTTACGAAAAATCGGCTAAGTCCCAAAATGGGGATGTCAGAACTACACTCAAATGTTACCACACCAAGCAAGGCAAACTTATATGAAGCAAAGGACCCTGATGGGTCATATGGTATTTTACGAAAAATCGGCTAAGTCCCAAAATGGGGATGTCAGAACTACACTCAAATGTTACCACACCAAGCAAGGCAAACTTATATGAAGCAAAGGACCCTGATGGGTCATATGGTATTTTACGAAAAATCGGCTAAGTCCCAAAATGGGGATGTCAGAACTACACTCAAATGTTACCACACCAAGCAAGGCAAACTTATATGAAGCAAAGGACCCATATGGGTCATATGGTATTTTACGAAAAATCGGCTAAGTCCCAAAATGATGATGTCAGAACTACACTCAAATGTTACCATACCAAGCAAGGCAAACTTATATGAAGCAAAGGACCCTGATGGGTCATATGGTATGGATCGAAAAATCGGCTAAGTCCCAAAATGGGGATGTCAGAACTACACTCATGTGTTACCACATCAAGCAAGGCAAACTTATATGAAGGAAAGGACCCTGATGGGTCATATGGTATTTTACGAAAAATCGGCTAAGTCCCAAAATGGGGATGTCAGAACTACACTCATGTGTTACCACACCAAGCAAGGCAAACTTATATGAAGGCAAGGACCCTGATGGGTCATATGGTATTTTACGAAAAATCGGCTAAGTCCCAAAATGATGATGTCAGAACTACACTCAAATGTTACCACACCAAGCAAGGCAAACTTATATGAAGCAAAGGACCCTGATGGGTCATATGGTATTGATCGAAAAATCGGCTAAGTCCCAAAATGGGGATGTCAGAACTACACTCAAATGTTACCACACCAAGCAAGGCAAACTTATATGAAGGCAAGGACCCTGATGGGTCATATGGTATTTTACGAAAAATCGGCTAAGTCCCAAAATGGGGATGTCAGAACTACACTAAAAAGTTACCACACCAAGCAAGGCAAACTTATATGAAGGAAAGGACCCTGATGGGTCATATGGTATTTTACGAAAAATCGGCTAAGTCCCAAAATGATGATGTCAGAACTACACTCAAATGTTACCACACCAAGCAAGGCAAACTTATATGAAGGAAAGGACCCTGATGGGTCATATGGTATTTTACGAAAAATCGGCTAAGTCCCAAAATGATGATGTCAGAACTACACTCAAATGTTACCACACCAAGCAAGGCAAACTTATATGAAGGAAAGGACCCTGATGGGTCATATGGTATTTTACGAAAAATCGGCTAAGTCCCAAAATGGGGATGTCAGAACTACACTCAAATGTTACCACACCAAGCAAGGCAAACTTATATGAAGGCAAGGACCCTGATGGGTCATATGGTATTTTACGAAAAATCGGCTAAGTCCCAAAATGGGGATGTCAGAACTACACTCAAATGTTACCACACCAAGCAAGGCAAACTTATATGAAGCAAAGGACCCTGATGGGTCATATGGTATTTTACGAAAAATCGGCTAAGTCCCAAAATGATGATGTCAGAACTACACTAACAAGTTACCACACCAAGCAAGGCAAACTTATATGAAGCAAAGGACCCTGATGGGTCATATGGTATTTTACGAAAAATCGGCTAAGTCCCAAAATGGGGATGTCAGAACTACACTCAAATGTTACCACACCAAGCAAGGCAAACTTATATGAAGGCAAGGACCCTGATGGGTCATATGGTATTTTACGAAAAATCGGCTAAGTCCCAAAATGATGATGTCAGAACTACACTAACAAGTTACCACACCAAGCAAGGCAAACTTATATGAAGCAAAGGACCCTGATGGGTCATATGGTATTTTACGAAAAATCGGCTAAGTCCCAAAATGGGGATGTCAGAACTACACTCAAATGTTACCACACCAAGCAAGGCAAACTTATATGAAGCAAAGGACCCTGATGGGTCATATGGTATTTTACGAAAAATCGGCTAAGTCCCAAAATGGGGATGTCAGAACTACACTCAAATGTTACCACACCAAGCAAGGCAAACTTATATGAAGGAAAGGACCCTGATGGGTCATATGGTATTTTACGAAAAATCGGCTAAGTCCCAAAATGGGGATGTCAGAACTACACTCAAATGTTACCACACCAAGCAAGGCAAACTTATATGAAGGCAAGGACCCTGATGGGTCATATGGTATTTTACGAAAAATCGGCTAAGTCCCAAAATGGGGATGTCAGAACTACACTCAAATGTTACCACACCAAGCAAGGCAAACTTATATGAAGGAAAGGACCCTGATGGGTCATATGGTATTTTACGAAAAATCGGCTAAGTCCCAAAATGATGATGTCAGAACTACACTAACAAGTTACCACACCAAGCAAGGCAAACTTATATGAAGGCAAGGACCCTGATGGGTCATATGGTATTTTACGAAAAATCGGCTAAGTCCCAAAATGATGATGTCAGAACTACACTAACAAGTTACCACACCAAGCAAGGCAAACTTATATGAAGCAAAGGACCCTGATGGGTCATATGGTATTTTACGAAAAATCGGCTAAGTCCCAAAATGGGGATGTCAGAACTACACTCAAATGTTACCACACCAAGCAAGGCAAACTTATATGAAGGCAAGGACCCTGATGGGTCATATGGTATTTTACGAAAAATCGGCTAAGTCCCAAAATGGGGATGTCAGAACTACACTCAAATGTTACCACACCAAGCAAGGCAAACTTATATGAAGCAAAGGACCCTGATGGGTCATATGGTATTTTACGAAAAATCGGCTAAGTCCCAAAATGGGGATGTCAGAACTACACTCAAATGTTACCACACCAAGCAAGGCAAACTTATATGAAGCAAAGGACCCTGATGGGTCATATGGTATTTTACGAAAAATCGGCTAAGTCCCAAAATGGGGATGTCAGAACTACACTCAAATGTTACCACACCAAGCAAGGCAAACTTATATGAAGCAAAGGACCCTGATGGGTCATATGGTATTTTACGAAAAATCGGCTAAGTCCCAAAATGGGGATGTCAGAACTACACTCAAATGTTACCACACCAAGCAAGGCAAACTTATATGAAGCAAAGGACCCTGATGGGTCATATGGTATTTTACGAAAAATCGGCTAAGTCCCAAAATGGGGATGTCAGAACTACACTCAAATGTTACCACACCAAGCAAGGCAAACTTATATGAAGCAAAGGACCCTGATGGGTCATATGGTATTTTACGAAAAATCGGCTAAGTCCCAAAATGGGGATGTCAGAACTACACTCAAATGTTACCACACCAAGCAAGGCAAACTTATATGAAGGCAAGGACCCTGATGGGTCATATGGTATTTTACGAAAAATCGGCTAAGTCCCAAAATGGTGATGTCAGAACTACACTCAAATGTTACCACACCAAGCAAGGCAAACTTATATGAAGCAAAGGACCCTGATGGGTCATATGGTATTTTACGAAAAATCGGCTAAGTCCCAAAATGATGATGTCAGAACTACACTCAAATGTTACCACACCAAGCAAGGCAAACTTATATGAAGGCAAGGACCCTGATGGGTCATATGGTATTTTACGAAAAATCGGCTAAGTCCCAAAATGGGGATGTCAGAACTACACTCAAATGTTACCACACCAAGCAAGGCAAACTTATATGAAGCAAAGGACCCTGATGGGTCATATGGTATTGATTGAAAAATCGGCTAAGTCCCAAAATGGGGATGTCAGAACTACACTCAAATGTTACCACACCAAGCAAGGCAAACTTATATGAAGCAAAGGACCCATATGGGTCATATGGTATTTTACGAAAAATCGGCTAAGTCCCAAAATGATGATGTCAGAACTACACTCAAATGTTACCATACCAAGCAAGGCAAACTTATATGAAGGAAAGGACCCATATGGGTCATATGGTATTTTACGAAAAATCGGCTAAGTCCCAAAATGAGGATGTCAGAACTACACTAAAAAGTTACCACATCAAGCAAGGCAAACTACCTAGGTGAACCCTAGCAAGAAACACGGACCAAGTCAGATGGCCTAAGTCAAGAGTGCAAGTGACCTAGGCAAAGTTGTATGACGGTGAGGACCCTGAAAAATCTGGTTAGTGTAGTTTAGACAGGGGAGGTTTTTGGGTCGGCTGAACCTCCTTATTTTGGGTTTTGACCTCCTCAAGAAGCTACACCTAGGCAAACTGCCTAGGGTGAAAGTGCGAAGACCAATCGAATAGTAAGACAAGTTTTGACCGATCGCCCTAGGCAAGCTTGTATGAAGAAAGGGACCCTATGGGTCATATGGAAATACATGAAAAATCGGCTAAGTCCCAAAATTGGGATGTCTGAACTACACTAAAAAGTTACCACATCAAGCAAGGCAAAGTACCTAGGTGAACCCTAAGAAGAAACACGGACCAAGTCAGACGGCCTAAGTCAAGAGTACAAGTGACCTAGGCAAAGTTGTATGGCGCTGAGGACCCTGAAAAATCGGGTTAGTGTAGTTCAGACAGGGGAGGTTTCTGGGTCGGCTGAACCTCCTTATTTCGGGTTTTGGCCTCCTCAAGAAGACAGACCTAGGCGAATTGCCTAGGGTGAAACTGCGAAGACCAATCGAATAGTAAGACAAGTTTTGACCGATCGCCCTAGGCAAGCTTGTATGAAGAAAGGGACATTTAGGGTCATATGGAAATTCATGAAAAATCGGCTAAGTCCCAAAATTGGGATGTCAGAACTACACTATAAAGTTACCACATCAAGCAAGGCAAAGTACCTAGGTGAACCCTAGGAAGAAACACGGACCAAGTCAGATGGCCTAAGTCAAGAGTATAAGTGACCTAGGCAAAGTTGTATGGCGCTGAGGACCCTGAAAAATCGGGTTAGTGTAGTTAAGACAGGGGAGGTTTCAGGGTCGGCTGGACCTCCTTATTTCGGGTTTTGGCCTCCTCAAGAAGACAGACCTAGGCGAACTGCCTAGGGTGAAAGTGCGAAGACCAATCGAATAGTAAGACAAGTTTTGACCGATCGCCCTAGGCAAGCTTGTATGAAGAAAGGGACCCTACGGGTCATATGGAAATACATGAAAAATCGGCTAAGTCCCAAAATTGGGATGTCTGAACTACACTTAAAAGTTACCACATCAAGCAAGGCAAAGTACCTAGGTGAACCCTAGGAAGAAACACGGACCAAGTCGGATGGCCTAAGTCAAGAGTACAAGTGACCTAGGCAAAGTTGTATGGCGCTGAGGACCCTGAAAAATCGGGTTAGTGTAGTTCAGACAGGGGAGGTTTCAGGGTCGGCCGAACCTCCTTATTTCGGGTTTTGGCCTCCTCAAGAAGACAGACCTAGGCGAACTGCCTAGGGTGAAAGTGCGAAGACCAATCGAATAGTAAGACAAGTTTTGACCGATCGCCCTAGGCAAGCTTGTATGAAGAAAGGGACCCTATGGGTCATATGGAAATACATGAAAAATCGGCTAAGTCCCAAAATTGGGATGTCAGAACTACACTATAAAGTTACCACATTAGCAAGGCAGACTTGTATGAAGAACGGGACCCTGGTGAAAGTAGCAAATATCCCAAACCGAACATGAATATTATACACACAAGAGTACAAACATAAAGGAACACGGACCAAGCGTACCGAGAGAATTGGTACTACAGAGCCCTCGTGGTTCTACACAAAGACTTTATGTTAGGGGTTCAAGCCCCATGGTACTCAAACGGTGACAGTAGCAAATATCCCAAATCGAACATGAATATTATACACACAAGAGTACGAACATAAAGGAACACGGACCAAGCGTACCGAGAGAATCGGTACTATAGAGCCCTCGTGGTTCTACACAAAGACTTTATGTTCGGGGTTCACACCCCAAAACGAACGTGGAATTTACTTTCTGATGGTCATGCGGTCGTCCAAAGGGGTCTAGTATCCTGGGATGACAAGCATCACGGGCACAGCTCGTATCAAAACAGTCGAAGAGGCCCGCGAAAGCTTGCTTTCCATGGCTATGCGATGCACAAATTGAGTTTACTCACCGTAGTATAAAACGAACGAACCGAACCTATCCGAGTAGGGATAATGGGCGCAGTAACATACTTCTGTGACCCAGCGAGAGTTGAACGAGGTGACATGAACTGTCAGTGGCTTATATCAGATGGGATACATACATGAGATTGCTTTCAAATCTACACTCGAAAACCTAACCAAGTAAAAGCGAACGTGGGAAGGATTCGAAACCGGTCACGAAATCTTAAGCTGGAAAGAGTCATCACTATGGATACATATTATGCGAAACCAATCAAGTGCTCAGTACTGATCCAAAACCTAAGAGCACTAGTGAACACCTTATTCTCACCCTAGTTCACATCCAAGGGTAGGGCCATCTCCATATATCTTGAAATTGCTATAAGACTCCATGAATCTTGATCTTCTTCATCTCCCATCTTAATACAGCATCCCTACTTAAAGGCATCTCGGACTTAGTCGATTTTTCTAAAATTCTAAGAAAAACATATGTTAGGATGCTGGGAGATGAATGGGATGCTGCATGGAGATGAATCT
This sequence comes from Anopheles coustani, assembly GCF_943734705.1. Lineage (NCBI taxonomy): Eukaryota > Metazoa > Arthropoda > Insecta > Diptera > Culicidae > Anopheles > Anopheles coustani. The sequence continues at coordinate 19,869 of NW_026525174.1, read as the reverse complement.
TGATCTTCTTTATCTCCCATCTCAATACAGCATCCCTACTTAAAGGCATCTCGGACTTAGTCGATTTTCCATAAATTCTAAGAAAAACATATGTTAGGATGCTGGGAGATGAATGGGATGCTGCATGGAGATGAATCTTGATCTTCTTCATCTCCCATCTTAATACAGCATCCCTACTTAAAGGCATCTCGGACTTAGTCGATTTTCCATAAATTCTAAGAAAAACATATGTTAGGATGCTGCGAGATGAATGGGATGCTGCATGGAGATGAATCTTGATCTCCTACATCTCCCATCTCAATACAGCATCCCTACTTAAAGGCATCTCGGACTTAGTCGATTTTTCATAAATTCTAAGAAATTCATATGTTAGGATTCTGGGAGATGCATGGGATGCTGCATGGAGATGAATCTTGATCTCCTACATCTCCCATCTCAATACAGCATCCCTACTTAAAGGCATCTCGGACTTAGTCGATTTTTCATAAATTCTAAGAAAAACATAAGTTAGGATGATGGGAGATGAATGGGATGCTGCATGGAGATGAATCTTGATCTTCTACATCTCCCATCTTAATACAACATCGCTACTTAAAGGCATCTCGGACTTAGTCGATTTTTCATAAATTCTAAGAAAAACATATGTAAGGATGCTGGGAGATGAATGAGATGCTGCAAGGAGATGAATCTTGATCTGGTCCATCTCCCATCTTAATGCAGCATCCCTACTTAAAGGCATCTCGGACTTAGTCGATTTTTCATAAATTCTAAGAAAAACATATGTAAGGATGCTGGGAGATGAATGAGATGCTGCAAGGAGATGAATCTTGATCTTGTTCATCTCCCATCTTAATGCAGCATCCCTACTTAAAGGCATCTCGGACTTAGTCGATTTTTCATAAATTCTAAGAAATTCATATGTTAGGATGCTGCGAGATGAATGGGATGCTGCATGGAGATGAATCTTGATCTTCTACATCTCCCATCTTAATACAACATCGCTACTTAAAGGCATCTCGGACTTAGTCGATTTTTCATAAATTCTAAGAAAAACACATGTTAGGATGCTGTAAGATGAATAGGATGCTGCATGGAGATGAATCTTGATCTTCTTCATCTCCCATATTAATACAGCATCCCTACTTAAACGCGTCTCGGACTTAGTCGATTTTCATAAATTCTAAGAAAAACATATGTTTGGATGCTGCGAGATGAATGGGATGCTGCATGGAGATTAATCTTGATCTTCTTCATCTCCCATCTCAATACAGCATCTCTACTTAAAGGCGTTTCGGCCTTAGTCGATTTTTCATAAATTCTAAGAAAAACATATGTTTGGATGCTGCGAGATGAATATGATGCTGCATGGAGATGAATCTTGATCTTCTTCATCTCCCATCTTAATACAGCATCCCTACTTAAAGGCATCTCGGACTTAGTCGATTTTTCATAAATTCTAAGAAAAACATATGTTAGGATGCTGCGAGATGAATGGGATGCTGCATGGAGATGAATCTTGATCTTCTTCATCTCCCATCTTAATACAGCATCCCTACTTAAAGGCATCTCGGACTTAGTCGATTTTTCATAAATTCTAAGAAAAACTTATGTTAGGATGCTGCGAGATAGATGGGATGCTGCATGGAGATGAATCTTGATCTTCTTCATCTCCAATCTTAATACAGCATCCCTACTTACAGGCATCTCGGACTTAGTCGATTTTTCATAAATTCTAAGAAAAACATATGTTAGGATGCTGCGAGAGGAATGGGATGCTGCATGGAGATGAATCTTGATCTTCTTCATCTCCCATCTTAATACAGCATCCCTACTTAAAGGCATCTCGGACTTAGCCGATTTTTCAGAAATTCTAAGAAAAACATATGTTAGGATGGTGGGAGATGAATGGGATGCTGCATGGAGATGAATCTTGATCTTCTTCATCTCCCATCTTAATACAGCATCCCTTCTTAAAGGCATCTCGGACTTAGTCGATTTTGCATAAATTCTTAGAAAAAAATATGTTAGGATGCTGCGAGATGAATGGGATGCTGCATGGAGATGAATCTTGATCTTCTTCATCTCCCATCTCAATACAGCATCCCTACTTAAAGGCATCTCGGACTTAGTCTATTTTTCATAAATTCTAAGAAAAACATATGTTAGGATGCTGGGAGATGAATGGGATGCTGCATGGAGATGAATCTTGGTCTTCTTCATCTCCCATCTTAATACAGCATCCCTACTCAAACGCATCTCGGACTTAGTCGATTATTCATAAATTCTAAGAAAAACATATGTTAGGATGCTGCGAGATGAATGGGATGCTGTATGGAGATGAATCTTGATCTTCTTCATCTCCCATCTTAATACAGCATCCCTACTTAAAGGCATCTCGGACTTAGTCGATTTTTCATAAATTCTAAGAAAAACATATGTAAGGATGCTGCGAGATGAATAGGATGCTGCATGGAGATGAATCTTGATCTTCTTCATCTCCCATCTTAATACAGCATCCCTACTTAAAGGCATCTCGGACTTAGTCGATTTTTCATAAATTCATAGAAATTCATATGTTAGGATGCTGCGAGATGAATGGGATGCTGCATGGAGATGAATCTTGATCTCCTACATCTCCCATCTCAATACAGCATCCCTACTTAAAGGCATCTCGGACTTAGTCGATTTTTCATGAATTCATAGAAATTCATATGTTAGGATGCTGCGAGATGAATAAGATGCTGCATGGAGATGAATCTTGATCTCCTACATCTCCCATCTCAATACAGCATCCCTACTTAAAGCCATCTCGGACTTAGTCGATTTTTCATAAATTCTAAGAAGAACATATGTTAGGATGCTGCGAGATGAATGGGATGCTGCATGGAGATGAATCTTGATCTCCTACATCTCCCATCTCAATACAGCATCCCTACTTAAAGGCATCTCGGACTTAGTCGATTTTTCATAAATTCATAGAAATTCATATGTTATCATGCAGCGAGATGAATGGGATGCTGCATGCTGATTAATCTTGATCTCCTACATCTCCCATCTCAACACAGCATCCCTACTTAAAGCCATCTCGGACTTAGTCGATTTTTCATAAATTCTAAGAAAAACATATGTTCGGATGCTGCGAGATGAATGGGATGCTGCATGGAGATGAATCTTGATCTTCTTCATCTCCCATCTCAATACAGCATCCCTCTTTAAAGGCATCTCGGACTTAGTCGATTTTTCATAAATTCATAGAAAAACATATGTTAGGATGCTGGGAGATGAATGGGATGCTGCATGGAGATGAATCTTGATCTTCTTCATCTCCAATCTTAATACAGCATAACTTCTTAAAGGCATCTCGGACTTAGTCGATTTTTCATAAGTTCTAATAAAAACATATGTTAGGATGCTGCGAGATGAATGGGATGCTGCATGGAGATGAATCTTGATCTTCTTCATCTCCCATCTTAATACAGCATCCCTACTTAAAGGCATCTCGGACTTAGTCGATTTTTCATAAATTCTAAGAAATTCATATGTTAGGATGCTGCGAGATGAATGGGATGCTGCATGGAGATGAATCTTGATCTCCTACATCTCCAATCTCAATACAGCATCCCTACTTAAAGGCATCTCTGACTTAGTCGATTTTTCATAAATTCTAAGAAAAACATATGTTAGGATGCTGCGAGATGAATGGGATGCTGCGTGGAGATGAATCTTGATCTTCTTCATCTCCCATCTTAATACAGCATCCCTACTTAAAGGCATCTCGGACTTAGTCGATTTTTCATAAATTCTAAGAAATTCATATGTTAGGATGCTACGAGATGAATGGGATGCTGCGTGGAGATGAATCTTGATCTTCTTCATCTCCCATCTTAATACAGCATCCCAACTTAAAGGCATCTCGGACTAAGTTGATTTTTCATAAATTCTAAGAAAAACATATGTTTGGATGCTGGGAGATTAATAAGATGCTGCATGGAGATGAATCTTTATCTTTTACATCTCCCATCTTAATACAGCATCCCTACTTGAAGGCATCTCGGACTTAGTCGATTTTTCATAAATTCTAAGAAAAACATATGTTAGGATGCTGGGAGATGAATGGGATGCTGCATGGAGATGAATCTTGATCTTCTACATCTCCCATCTTAATACAGCATCCCTACTTGAAGGCATCTCGGACTTAGTCTATTTTTCATAAATTCTAAGAAAAACATATGTTAGGATGCTGGGAGATGAATGGGATGCTGCATGGAGATGAATCTTGATCTTCTTCATCTCCCATCTCAATACAGCATCCCTACTTAAAGGCATCTCGGACTTAGTCGATTTTTCATAAATTCATAGAAATTCATATGTTAGGATGCTGCGAGATGAATGGGATGCTGCATGGAGATGAATCTTGATCTCCTACATCTCCCATCTCAATACAGCATCCCTACTTAGAGGCATCTCTGACTTAGTCGATTTTTCATAAATTCTAAGAAAAACATATGTTAGGATGCTGCGAGATGAATGGGATGCTGCATGGAGATGAATCTTGATCTTCTTCATCTCCCATCTTAATACAGCATCCCTACTTAAAGGCATCTCGGACTTAGTCGATTTTTCGTAAATTCTAAGAAAAACATATGTTAGGATGCTGCGAGATAAATGGGATGCTGCATGGACATGAATCTTGATCTTCTACATCTCCCATCTTAATACAGCATCCCTACTTAAAGGCATCTCGGACTTAGTCGATTTTTCATAAATTCATAGAAATTCATATGTTAGGATGCTGCGAGATGAATGGGATGCTGCATGGAGATGAATCTTGATCTCCTACATCTCTCATCTCAATACAGCATCCCTACTTAAAGGCATCTCGGACTTAGTCGATTTTTCATAAATTCATAGAAATTCATATGTTAGGATGCTGGGAGATGAATGGGATGCTGCATGGAGATGCATCTTAATCTCCTACATCTCCCATCTGAATACAGCATCCCTACTTAAAGGCATCTCGGACTTAGTCGATTTTTCATAAATTCTAAGAAATTCATATGTTAGGATGCTGCGAGATGAATGGGATGCTGCATGGAGATGAATCTTGATCTCTTACATCTCCCATCTCAATACAGCATCCCTACTTAAAGGCATCTCGGACTTAGTCGATTTTTCATAAATTCATAGAAATTCATATGTTAGGATGCTGGGAGATGAATGGGATGCTGCATGGAGATGAATCTTGATCTTCTTCATCTCCCATCTTAATACAGCATCCCTACTTAAAGGCATCTCGGACTTAGTCGATTTTTCATAAATTCTAAGAAATTCATATGTTAGGATGCTGGGAGATGAATGAGATGCTGCATGGAGATGAATATTGATCTCCTACATCTCTCATCTCAATACAGCATCCCTACTTAAAGCCATCTCGGACTTAGTCGATTTTTCATAAATTCATAGAAATTCATATGTTAGGATGCTGCGAGATGAATGGGATGCTGCATGGAGATGAATCTTGATCTACTCCATCTCCCATCTTAATACAGCATCCCTACTTAAATGCATCTCGGACTTAGTCGATTTTTCATAAATTCTAAGAAATTCATATGTTAGGATGCTGGGAGATGAATGAGATGCTGCATGGAGATGAATCTTGATCTCCTACATCTCTCATCTCAATACAGCATCCCTACTTAAAGCCATCTCGGACTTAGTCGATTTTTCATAAATTCATAGAAATTCATATGTTAGGATGCTGCAAGATGAATGGGATGCTGCATGGAGATGAATCTTGGTCTTCTTCATCTCCCATCTTAATACAGCATCCCTACTTAAAGGCATCTCGGACTTAGTCGATTTTTCATAAATTCTAAGAAATTCATATGTTAGGATGCTGGGAGATGAATGAGATGCTGCATGGAGATGAATCTTGATCTCCTACATCTCTCATCTCAATACAGCATCCCTACTTAAAGCCATCTCGGACTTAGTCGATTTTTCATAAATTCATAGAAATTCATATGTTAGGATGCTGCGAGATGAATGGGATGCTGCATGGAGATGAATCTTGATCTCCTACATCTCTCATCTCAATACAGCATCCCTACTTAAAGGCATCTCGGACTTAGTCGATTTTTCATAAATTCTAAGAAATTCATATGTTAGGATGCTGCGAGATGAATGGGATGCTGCATGGAGATGAATCTTGATCTTCTTCATCTCCCATCTTAATACAGCATCCCTACTTAAAGGCATCTCGGAATTAGTCTGTTTTTCATAAATTCTAAGAAAAACATATGTTAGGATGCTGCGAGATGAATGGGATGCTGCATGGAGATGAATCTTGATCTTCTTCATCTCCCATCTTAATACAGCATCCCTACTTAAAGGCATCTCGGACTTAGTCGATTTTTCATAAATTCTAAGAAAAACATATGTTAGGATGCTGGGAGATGAATGGGATGCTGCATGGAGATGTATCTTGATCTTCTTCATCTCCCATCTTAATACAGCATCCCTACTTAAAGGCATCTCGGACTTAGTCGATTTTTCATAAATTCTATGAAAAACATATGTTAGGATGCTGGGAGATGAATGGGATGCTGCATGGAGATGTATCTTGATCTTCTTCATCTCCTATCTTAATACAGCATCCCTACTTAAAGGCATCTCGGACTTAGTCGATTTTTCATAAATTCTATGAAAAACATATGTTAGGATGCTGGGAGATGAATGGGATGCTGCATGGAGATGTATCTTGATCTTCTTCATCTCCCATCTTAAAACAGCATCCCTACGTAAAGGCATCTCGGACTTAGTCGATTTTTCATAAATTCATGGAAAAACATATGTTAGGATGCTGGGAGATGAATGGGATGCTGCATGGAGATGAATCTTGATCTTCTTCATCTCCCATCTTAATACAGCATCCCTACTTAAAGGCATCTCGGACTAAGTCGATTTTTCATAAAGTCTAAGAAAAACATATGTTAGGATGCTGCGAGATGAATGGGATGCTGCATTGAGATGAATCTTTATCTTCTTCATCTCCCGTCTTAATACAGCATCCCTACTTAAAGGCATCTCGGACTTAGTCGATTTTTCATAAATTCTAAAAAAAACATATGTTAGGATGCTGCGAGATGAATGGGATGCTGCATGGAGATGAATCTTGATCTTCTTCATCTCCCGTCTTAATACAGCATCCCTACTTAAAGCCATCTCGGACTTAGTCGATTTTTCATAAATTCTAAGAAATTCATATGTTAGGATGCTGGGAGATGAATGAGATGCTGCATGGAGATGAATCTTGATCTTCTTAATCTCCCATCTTAATACAGCATCCCTACTTAAAGGCATCTCGGACTTAGTCGATTTTTCATAAATTCATAGAAATTCATATGTTAGGATGCTGCGAGATGAATGGGATGCTGCAAGGAGATGCATCTTGATCTCCTACATCTCTCATCTCAATACAGCATCCCTACTTAAAGGCATCTCGGACTTAGTCAATTTTTCATAAATTCAAAGAAAAACATATGTTGGGATGCTGCGAGATGAATGGGATGCTGCATGGAGATGAATCTTGATCTTCTTCATCTCCCATCCTAATACAGCATCCCTACTTAAAGGCATCTCGGACTTAGTCGATTTTTCATAAATTCTAAGAAATTCATATGTTAGGATGCTGGGAGATAAATAAGATGCTGCATGGAGATGAATCTTGATCTTCTTCGTCTCCCATCTTAATACAGCATCCCTACTTAAAGGCATCTCGGACTTAGTCGATTTTTCATAAATTCTTAGAAATTCATATGTTAGGATGCTGGGAGATAAATAAGATGCTGCTTGGAGATGAATCTTGATCTTCTTCATCTCCCATCTTAATACAGCATCCCTACTTCATGGCATATCGGACTTAGTCGATTTTTCATAAATTCTAAGAAAAACATATGTTAGGATGCTGCGAGATGAATGGGATGCTGCATGGAAATTAATCTTGATCTTCTTCATCTCCCATCTCAATACAGCATCCCTACTTAAAGGCATCTCGGACTTAGTCGATTTTTCATAAATTCTAAGAAATTCATATGTAAGGATGCTGCGAGATGAATGGGATGCTGCATGGAGATGAATCTTGATCTTCTTCATCTCCCATCTTAATACAGCATCCCTACTTAAAGGCATCTCGGACTTAGTCGATTTTTCATAAATTCTAAGAAACTCATATGTTAGGATGCTGGGAGATGAATGGGATGCTGCATGGAGATGAATCTTGATCTCCTACATCTCCCATCTTAATACAGCATCCCTACTTAAAGCCATCTCGGACTTAGTCGATTTTTCATAAATTCTAAGAAATTCATATGTCAGGATGCTGGGAGATGAATGGGATGCTGCATGGAGATGAATCTTGATCTCCTACATCTCTCATCTCAATACAGCATCCTTACTTAAAGCCATCTCGGACTTAGTCGATTTTTCATAAATTCTAAGAAAAACATATGTTAGGATGCTGCGAGATGAATGGGATGCTGCATGGAGATGAATCTTGATCTTCTTCATCTCCCATCTTAATACAGCATCCCTACTTAAAGCCATCTCGGACTTAGTCGATTTTTCATAAAGTCTAAGAAAAACATATGTTAGGATGCTGCGAGATGAATGGGATGCTGCATGGAGATGCATCTTAATCTCCTACATCTCCCATCTTAATACAGCATCCCTACTTAAAGGCATCTCGGACTTAGTCGATTTTTCATAAATTCATAGAAATTCATATGTTAGGATGCTGCGAGATGGATGGGATGCTGCATGGAGATGTATCTTGATCTTCTTTATCTCCCATCTTAATACAGCATCCCTACTTAAAGGCATCTCTGACTTAGTCGATTTTTCATAAATTCTAAGAAATTCATATGTTAGGATGCTGCGAGATGAATGGGATGCTGCATGGAGATGAATCTTGATCTTCTTCATCTCCCATCTTAAAACAGCATCCCTACTTAAAGGCATCTCGGACTTAGTCGATTTTTCATAAATTCTAGGAAATTCATATGTTAGGATGCTGGGAGATGAATGAGATGCTGCATGGAGATGAATCTTGATCTCCTACATCTCCCATCTTAATACAGCATCCCTACTTAAAGCCATCTCGGACTTAGCCGATTTTTCATAAATTCATAGAAATTCATATGTTAGGATGCTGCGAGATGAATGGGATGCTGCATGGAGATGAATCTTGATCTTCTTCATCTCCCATCTTAAAACAGCATCCCTACTTAAAGGCATCTCGGACTTAGTCGATTTTTCATAAATTCTAAGAAATTCATATGTTAGGATGCTGGGAGATGAATGAGATGCTGCATGGAGATGAATCTTGATCTCCTACATCTCTCATCTCAATACAGCATCCCTACTTAAAGGCATCTCGGACTTAGTCGATTTTTCATAAATTCATAGAAATTCATATGTTAGGATGCTGGGAGATGAATGGGATGCTGCATGGAGATGCATCTTAATCTCCTACATCTCCCATCTTAATACAGCATCCCTACTTAAAGGCATCTCGGACTTAGTCGATTTTTCATAAGTTCTAAGAAATTCATATGTTAGGATGCTGCGAGATGAATGGGATGCTGCATGGAGATGAATCTTGATCTCCTACATCTCCCATCTCAATACAGCATCCCTACTTAAAGGCATCTCGGACTTAGTCGATTTTTCATAAATTCATAGAAATTCATATGTTAGGATGCTGGGAGATGAATTGGATGCTGCATGGAGATGAATCTTGATCTCCTACATCTCCCATCTTAATACAGCATCCCTACTTAAAGCCATCTCGGACTTAGTCGATTTTTCATAAATTCTAAGAAATTCATATGTTAGGATGCTGGGAGATGAATGGGATGCTGCATGGAGATGAATCTTGATCTTCTTCATCTCCCATCTTAATACAGCATCCCTACTTAAAGCCATCTCGGACTTAGTCGATTTTTCATAAATTCTAAGAAATTCATATGTTAGGATGCTGCAAGATGAATGGGATGCTGCATGGAGATGAAACTTGATCTCCTACATCTCCCATCTTAATACAGCATCCCTACTTAAAGCCATCTCGGACTTAGTCGATTTTTCATAAATTCTAAGAAATTCATATGTCAGGATGCTGGGAGATGAATGGGATGCTGCATGGAGATGAATCTTGATCTCCTACATCGCTCATCTCAATACAGCATCCTTACTTAAAGCCATCTCGGACTTAGTCGATTTTTCATAAATTCTAAGAAAAACATATGTTAGGATGCTGCGAGATGAATGGGATGCTGCATGGAGATGAATCTTGATCTTCTTCATCTCCCATCTTAATACAGCATCCCTACTTAAAGGCATCTCGGACTTAGTCAATTTTTCATAAATTCTAAGAAATTCATATGTTAGGATGCTGGGAGATGAATGGGATGCTGCATGGAGATGAATCTTGATCTTCTTCATCTTCCATCTTAATACAGCATCCCTACTTAAAGCCATCTCGGACTTAGTCGATTTTTCATAAATTCTAAGAAATTCATATGTTAGGATGCTGGGAGATGAATGGGATGCTGCATGGAGATGAATCTTGATCTTCTTCATCTCCCATCTTAATACAGCATCCCTACTTAAAGCCATCTCGGACTTAGTCGATTTTTCATAAATTCTAAGAAATTCATATGTTAGGATGCTGGGAGATGAATGGGATGCTGCATGGAGATGAAACTTGATCTCCTACATCTCCCATCTTAATACAGCATCCCTACTTAAAGCCATCTCGGACTTAGTCGATTTTTCATAAATTCTAAGAAATTCATATGTCAGGATGCTGGGAGATGAATGGGATGCTGCATGGAGATGAATCTTGATCTCCTACATCGCTCATCTCAATACAGCATCCCTACTTAAAGGCATCTCGGACTTAGTCGATTTTTCATAAATTCTAAGAAAAACATATGTTAGGATACTGCGAGATGAATGGGATGCTGCATGGAGATGAATCTTGATCTTCTTCATCTCCCATCTTAATACAGCATCCCTTCTTAAAGGCATCTCGGACTTAGTCAATTTTTCATAAATTCTAAGAAATTCATATGTTAGGATGCTGGGAGATGAATGGGACGCTGCATGGAGATGAATCTTGATCTTCTTCATCTCCCATCTTAATACAGCATCCCTACTTAAAGGCATCTCGGACTTAGTCGATTTTTCATAAATTCTAAGAAATTCATATGTTAGGATGCTGCGAGATGAATGGGATGCTGCATGGAGATGAATCTTGATCTCTTACATCTCCCATCTCAATACAGCATCCCTACTTAAAGGCATCTCGGACTTAGTCGATTTTTCATAAATTCATAGAAATTCATATGTTAGGATGCTGGGAGATGAATGGGATGCTGCATGGAGATGAATCTTGATCTTCTTCATCTCCCATCTTAATACAGCATCCCTACTTAAAGGCATCTCGGACTTAGTCGATTTTTCATAAATTCTAAGAAATTCATATGTTAGGATGCTGGGAGATGAATGAGATGCTGCATGGAGATGAATATTGATCTCCTACATCTCTCATCTCAATACAGCATCCCTACTTAAAGCCATCTCGGACTTAGTCGATTTTTCATAAATTCATAGAAATTCATATGTTAGGATGCTGCGAGATGAATGGGATGCTGCATGGAGATGAATCTTGATCTACTCCATCTCCCATCTTAATACAGCATCCCTACTTAAATGCATCTCGGACTTAGTCGATTTTTCATAAATTCTAAGAAATTCATATGTTAGGATGCTGGGAGATGAATGAGATGCTGCATGGAGATGAATCTTGATCTCCTACATCTCTCATCTCAATACAGCATCCCTACTTAAAGCCATCTCGGACTTAGTCGATTTTTCATAAATTCATAGAAATTCATATGTTAGGATGCTGCAAGATGAATGGGATGCTGCATGGAGATGAATCTTGGTCTTCTTCATCTCCCATCTTAATACAGCATCCCTACTTAAAGGCATCTCGGACTTAGTCGATTTTTCATAAATTCTAAGAAATTCATATGTTAGGATGCTGGGAGATGAATGAGATGCTGCATGGAGATGAATCTTGATCTCCTACATCTCTCATCTCAATACAGCATCCCTACTTAAAGCCATCTCGGACTTAGTCGATTTTTCATAAATTCATAGAAATTCATATGTTAGGATGCTGCGAGATGAATGGGATGCTGCATGGAGATGAATCTTGATCTCCTACATCTCTCATCTCAATACAGCATCCCTACTTAAAGGCATCTCGGACTTAGTCGATTTTTCATAAATTCTAAGAAATTCATATGTTAGGATGCTGCGAGATGAATGGGATGCTGCATGGAGATGAATCTTGATCTTCTTCATCTCCCATCTTAATACAGCATCCCTACTTAAAGGCATCTCGGAATTAGTCTGTTTTTCATAAATTCTAAGAAAAACATATGTTAGGATGCTGCGAGATGAATGGGATGCTGCATGGAGATGAATCTTGATCTTCTTCATCTCCCATCTTAATACAGCATCCCTACTTAAAGGCATCTCGGACTTAGTCGATTTTTCATAAATTCTAAGAAAAACATATGTTAGGATGCTGGGAGATGAATGGGATGCTGCATGGAGATGTATCTTGATCTTCTTCATCTCCCATCTTAATACAGCATCCCTACTTAAAGGCATCTCGGACTTAGTCGATTTTTCATAAATTCTATGAAAAACATATGTTAGGATGCTGGGAGATGAATGGGATGCTGCATGGAGATGTATCTTGATCTTCTTCATCTCCTATCTTAATACAGCATCCCTACTTAAAGGCATCTCGGACTTAGTCGATTTTTCATAAATTCTATGAAAAACATATGTTAGGATGCTGGGAGATGAATGGGATGCTGCATGGAGATGTATCTTGATCTTCTTCATCTCCCATCTTAAAACAGCATCCCTACGTAAAGGCATCTCGGACTTAGTCGATTTTTCATAAATTCATGGAAAAACATATGTTAGGATGCTGGGAGATGAATGGGATGCTGCATGGAGATGAATCTTGATCTTCTTCATCTCCCATCTTAATACAGCATCCCTACTTAAAGGCATCTCGGACTAAGTCGATTTTTCATAAAGTCTAAGAAAAACATATGTTAGGATGCTGCGAGATGAATGGGATGCTGCATTGAGATGAATCTTTATCTTCTTCATCTCCCGTCTTAATACAGCATCCCTACTTAAAGGCATCTCGGACTTAGTCGATTTTTCATAAATTCTAAAAAAAACATATGTTAGGATGCTGCGAGATGAATGGGATGCTGCATGGAGATGAATCTTGATCTTCTTCATCTCCCGTCTTAATACAGCATCCCTACTTAAAGCCATCTCGGACTTAGTCGATTTTTCATAAATTCTAAGAAATTCATATGTTAGGATGCTGGGAGATGAATGAGATGCTGCATGGAGATGAATCTTGATCTTCTTAATCTCCCATCTTAATACAGCATCCCTACTTAAATGCATCTCGGACTTAGTCGATTTTTCATAAATTCTTAGAAAAACATATGTTAGGATGCTGCGAGATGAATGGGATGCTGCATGGAGATGAATCTTGATCTCCTACATCTCTCATCTCAATACAGCATCCCTACTTAAAGGCATCTCGGACTTAGTCGATTTTTCATAAATTCATAGAAATTCATATGTTAGGATGCTGGGAGATGAATGGGATGCTGCATGGAGATGAATCTTGATCTTCTTCATCTCCCATCTTAATACAGCATCCCTACTTAAAGGCATCTCGGACTTAGTCGATTTTTCATAAATTCTAAGAAACTCATATGTTAGGATGCTGGGAGATGAATGGGATGCTGCATGGAGATGAATCTTGATCTCCTACATCTCCCATCTTAATACAGCATCCCTACTTAAAGCCATCTCGGACTTAGTCGATTTTTCATAAATTCTAAGAAATTCATATGTCAGGATGCTGGGAGATGAATGGGATGCTGCATGGAGATGAATCTTGATCTCCTACATCTCTCATCTCAATACAGCATCCTTACTTAAAGCCATCTCGGACTTAGTCGATTTTTCATAAATTCTAAGAAAAACATATGTTAGGATGCTGCGAGATGAATGGGATGCTGCATGGAGATGAATCTTGATCTTCTTCATCTCCCATCTTAATACAGCATCCCTACTTAAAGCCATCTCGGACTTAGTCGATTTTTCATAAAGTCTAAGAAAAACATATGTTAGGATGCTGCGAGATGAATGGGATGCTGCATGGAGATGCATCTTAATCTCCTACATCTCCCATCTTAATACAGCATCCCTACTTAAAGGCATCTCGGACTTAGTCGATTTTTCATAAATTCATAGAAATTCATATGTTAGGATGCTGCGAGATGGATGGGATGCTGCATGGAGATGTATCTTGATCTTCTTTATCTCCCATCTTAATACAGCATCCCTACTTAAAGGCATCTCTGACTTAGTCGATTTTTCATAAATTCTAAGAAATTCATATGTTAGGATGCTGCGAGATGAATGGGATGCTGCATGGAGATGAATCTTGATCTTCTTCATCTCCCATCTTAAAACAGCATCCCTACTTAAAGGCATCTCGGACTTAGTCGATTTTTCATAAATTCTAGGAAATTCATATGTTAGGATGCTGGGAGATGAATGAGATGCTGCATGGAGATGAATCTTGATCTCCTACATCTCCCATCTTAATACAGCATCCCTACTTAAAGCCATCTCGGACTTAGCCGATTTTTCATAAATTCATAGAAATTCATATGTTAGGATGCTGCGAGATGAATGGGATGCTGCATGGAGATGAATCTTGATCTTCTTCATCTCCCATCTTAAAACAGCATCCCTACTTAAAGGCATCTCGGACTTAGTCGATTTTTCATAAATTCTAAGAAATTCATATGTTAGGATGCTGGGAGATGAATGAGATGCTGCATGGAGATGAATCTTGATCTCCTACATCTCTCATCTCAATACAGCATCCCTACTTAAAGGCATCTCGGACTTAGTCGATTTTTCATAAATTCATAGAAATTCATATGTTAGGATGCTGGGAGATGAATGGGATGCTGCATGGAGATGCATCTTAATCTCCTACATCTCCCATCTTAATACAGCATCCCTACTTAAAGGCATCTCGGACTTAGTCGATTTTTCATAAGTTCTAAGAAATTCATATGTTAGGATGCTGCGAGATGAATGGGATGCTGCATGGAGATGAATCTTGATCTCCTACATCTCCCATCTCAATACAGCATCCCTACTTAAAGGCATCTCGGACTTAGTCGATTTTTCATAAATTCATAGAAATTCATATGTTAGGATGCTGGGAGATGAATTGGATGCTGCATGGGGATAAATCTTGATCTCCTACATCTCCCATCTTAATACAGCATCCCTACTTAAAGCCATCTCGGACTTAGTCGATTTTTCATAAATTCTAAGAAATTCATATGTTAGGATGCTGGGAGATGAATGGGATGCTGCATGGAGATGAATCTTGATCTTCTTCATCTCCCATCTTAATACAGCATCCCTACTTAAAGCCATCTCGGACTTAGTCGATTTTTCATAAATTCTAAGAAATTCATATGTTAGGATGCTGCAAGATGAATGGGATGCTGCATGGAGATGAAACTTGATCTCCTACATCTCCCATCTTAATACAGCATCCCTACTTAAAGCCATCTCGGACTTAGTCGATTTTTCATAAATTCTAAGAAATTCATATGTCAGGATGCTGGGAGATGAATGGGATGCTGCATGGAGATGAATCTTGATCTCCTACATCGCTCATCTCAATACAGCATCCTTACTTAAAGCCATCTCGGACTTAGTCGATTTTTCATAAATTCTAAGAAAAACATATGTTAGGATGCTGCGAGATGAATGGGATGCTGCATGGAGATGAATCTTGATCTTCTTCATCTCCCATCTTAATACAGCATCCCTACTTAAAGGCATCTCGGACTTAGTCAATTTTTCATAAATTCTAAGAAATTCATATGTTAGGATGCTGGGAGATGAATGGGATGCTGCATGGAGATGAATCTTGATCTTCTTCATCTCCCATCTTAATACAGCATCCCTACTTAAAGCCATCTCGGACTTAGTCGATTTTTCATAAATTCTAAGAAATTCATATGTTAGGATGCTGGGAGATGAATGGGATGCTGCATGGAGATGAATCTTGATCTTCTTCATCTCCCATCTTAATACAGCATCCCTACTTAAAGCCATCTCGGACTTAGTCGATTTTTCATAAATTCTAAGAAATTCATATGTTAGGATGCTGGGAGATGAATGGGATGCTGCATGGAGATGAAACTTGATCTCCTACATCTCCCATCTTAATACAGCATCCCTACTTAAAGCCATCTCGGACTTAGTCGATTTTTCATAAATTCTAAGAAATTCATATGTCAGGATGCTGGGAGATGAATGGGATGCTGCATGGAGATGAATCTTGATCTCCTACATCGCTCATCTCAATACAGCATCCCTACTTAAAGGCATCTCGGACTTAGTCGATTTTTCATAAATTCTAAGAAAAACATATGTTAGGATACTGCGAGATGAATGGGATGCTGCATGGAGATGAATCTTGATCTTCTTCATCTCCCATCTTAATACAGCATCCCTTCTTAAAGGCATCTCGGACTTAGTCAATTTTTCATAAATTCTAAGAAATTCATATGTTAGGATGCTGGGAGATGAATGGGACGCTGCATGGAGATGAATCTTGATCTTCTTCATCTCCCATCTTAATACAGCATCCCTACTTAAAGCCATCTCGGACTTAGTCGATTTTTCATAAATTCTAAGAAATTCATATGTTAGGATGCTGGGAGATGAATGGGATGCTGCATGGAGATGAATCTTGATCTCCTACATCTCTCATCTCAATACAGCATCCCTACTTAAAGCCATCTCGGACTTAGTCAATTTTTCATAAATTCATAGAAATTCATATGTTAGGATGCTGCAAGATGAATGGGATGCTGCATGGAGATAAATCTTGATCTTCTTCATCTCCCATCTTAATACAGCATCCCTACTTAAAGGCATCTCGGACTTAGTCGATTTTTCATAAATTCTAAGAAATTCATATGTTAGGATGCTGGGAGATGAATGAGATGCTGCATGGAGATGAATCTTGATCTCCTACATCTCTCATCTCAATACAGCATCCCTACTTAAAGCCATCTCGGACTTAGTCGATTTTTCATAAATTCATAGAAATTCATATGTTAGGATGCTGCAAGATGAATGGGATGCTGCATGGAGATGAATCTTGATCTTCTTCATCTCCCATCTTAATACAGCATCCCTACTTAAAGGCATCTCGGACTTAGTCGATTTTTCATAAATTCTAAGAAATTCATATGTTAGGATGCTGGGAGATGAATGAGATGCTGCATGGAGATGAATATTGATCTCCTACATCTCTCATCTCAATACAGCATCCCTACTTAAAGCCATCTCGGACTTAGTCGATTTTTCATAAATTCATAGAAATTCATATGTTAGGATGCTGCGAGATGAATGGGATGCTGCATGGAGATGAATCTTGATCTCCTACATCTCTCATCTCAATACAGCATCCCTACTTAAAGGCATCTCGGACTTAGTCGATTTTTCATAAATTCATAGAAATTCATATGTTAGGATGCTGGGAGATGAATGGGATGCTGCATGGAGATGCATCTTAATCTCCTACATCTCCCATCTGAATACAGCATCCCTACTTAAAGGCATCTCGGACTTAGTCGATTTTTCATAAATTCTAAGAAATTCATATGTTAGGATGCTGCGAGATGAATGGGATGCTGCATGGAGATGAATCTTGATCTCTTACATCTCCCATCTCAATACAGCATCCCTACTTAAAGGCATCTCGGACTTAGTCGATTTTTCATAAATTCATAGAAATTCATATGTTAGGATGCTGGGAGATGAATGGGATGCTGCATGGAGATGAATCTTGATCTTCTTCATCTCCCATCTTAATACAGCATCCCTACTTAAAGGCATCTCGGACTTAGTCGATTTTTCATAAATTCTAAGAAATTCATATGTTAGGATGCTGGGAGATGAATGAGATGCTGCATGGAGATGAATATTGATCTCCTACATCTCTCATCTCAATACAGCATCCCTACTTAAAGCCATCTCGGACTTAGTCGATTTTTCATAAATTCATAGAAATTCATATGTTAGGATGCTGCGAGATGAATGGGATGCTGCATGGAGATGAATCTTGATCTACTCCATCTCCCATCTTAATACAGCATCCCTACTTAAATGCATCTCGGACTTAGTCGATTTTTCATAAATTCTAAGAAATTCATATGTTAGGATGCTGGGAGATGAATGAGATGCTGCATGGAGATGAATCTTGATCTCCTACATCTCTCATCTCAATACAGCATCCCTACTTAAAGCCATCTCGGACTTAGTCGATTTTTCATAAATTCATAGAAATTCATATGTTAGGATGCTGCAAGATGAATGGGATGCTGCATGGAGATGAATCTTGGTCTTCTTCATCTCCCATCTTAATACAGCATCCCTACTTAAAGGCATCTCGGACTTAGTCGATTTTTCATAAATTCTAAGAAATTCATATGTTAGGATGCTGGGAGATGAATGAGATGCTGCATGGAGATGAATCTTGATCTCCTACATCTCTCATCTCAATACAGCATCCCTACTTAAAGCCATCTCGGACTTAGTCGATTTTTCATAAATTCATAGAAATTCATATGTTAGGATATGGCGCGATGGCCAAGTACGAACAAGTATGGAAAAAACAGGGTAAGGTACCAAGTACCATTAATAACTTCGGCTGTATATGGCCGAGCGAGGCAAACCGCATATCGTTGGAAAGGTCTTGGGGAGACCTATCTACCCTGAAAGTTTCATGAGGCTGAGTTGAAAGACCACGGAGATATTAGGTGATGATGGTCCAATTCGGGGACCAAGTCGCAGGAAATGGCACTTGACCAAAATCACGCTTGGAAGGTGAATACCGGCTTACCGGTAAGAGATAGCGACTTTGCGTAGAATATTCATAAGTTGGGCGTGTAGAGACGCAACTTTTATTATATGGGGGCAACCCGGTCAGGGTGCTCCAAGTCGGTCGTTTGGTCGGTTTATGGTTTGGGCCGACCACGTGGTGTACCAAGTTGAGGTACCTTTCATGAATTATAACTCGGTCAGTTTGCCACCGAGCGACAAGTTGCGGGGTGTTTTGGAATGGTTTTGAGTGGAACTATCAAGGAAAAATAAAAATAGAAAATCAGCTTGTCCATGGCCGAAGCTATTAGTGAATCATATAGCAAAATGGGTCCAAAAACGAACGAAATGGGACTTGTACCAAGAATAACGGCAAGTTGGAGAAGAGATAGCAAGTTGGCGTACAACAATTATAAACTGTGCATGGTATGACCAACAAAAAAGTATATGTGGCCCAGGCGGTAGCTGGCCTCCAAAGTGGAGATATGGGTGATTCATGGCTTGCACCCAAGTATGGCAAAAACTGGTAGAGGTAACTTTCATGAATTATAACTCAGGCTGTATGGCACTTAGCGGGACGCTTGGCTCTGGTATGGAATAGTCCTGAGTGGGACTATCAAGGAAAAATACGAACAAAAAATAACCATGTCCACGGACGAAGGTATTAGCGAAACTTAGAGCGAAATTGCGACCAAGTCGCTGGAAATGGCCCTTGAACCAAGTATACCGTCAAGGCGGTACGAGATAGCGAGTTGACGT
>NW_026525173.1:162500-170999 GCF_943734705.1 Anopheles coustani | reverse complement strand
GTGTTCATGGAGGGCCCATTTCCTGCGACTTGGTATCTTTTGGGCCCTATGTTTCTCTAATATCTCCACAAGTTTTCCAGATAGCTTTCTCATACTTTCAGGGTGCCTAGAGCACCTCAAGACCTTTCCAACGCTATGCCGTTCGCCTCGCTCGGACATCTACAGCCGAAGTTATTCGAGGTACACGGTACCTTACCCTGTTTTCTCAGTACTTGGTCGAAAATTTCGATCAGCCATATGACCGACTTGGACAACCCTGAGCGGGTTGGCCCCATATAACTAAACTTTTGTCTCTTGTAGGCAAACTTATAAATGTTCTACGTCAACTCGCTATCTCGTACCGCCTTGACGGTATACTTGGTCCAAGGGCCATTTCCAGCGACTTGGTCGCAATTTCGCTCTAAGTTTCGCTAATACCTTCGTCCGTGGACATGGTGATTTTTTGTTCGTATTTTTCCTTGATAGTCCCACTCAAGACTATTCCATACCAGAGCCAAGCGTCCCGCTAAGTGCCATACAGCCTGAGCAGTAATTCATGAAAGGTACCTCTACCAGTTTTTGCCATACTTGGGTACAAACTTTGTATCGCCCATATCTCCACTTTGGAGGCCAGCCAGCACCTTTGCCCCATATACTTTTTTCTTGGTCATACCATGCACTAAATATAATTGTTCTGCGCCAACTTGCTATCTCTTCTCTAACTTGCCGTTATTCTTGGTCCAAGTCCCATTTCATTCGTTTTCGGACCCATTTTGCTATATGTTTCACTAATAGCTTCGGCCATGGACAAGCTGATATTCTGTTTGTATTTTTGCTTGATAGTCCCACTCAAGACCATTCCAAAACACACCGCAACTTGTCGCTCGGTGGCAAACTGACCGAGTTATAATTCATGAAAGATACCTCAACTTGGTACACCATGTGGTCGGCCCAAACCATATACCGACCAAACGACCGACTTGGAGCACCCTGACCGGGTTGCCCCCATATAATGAAAGTTGCGTCTCTACACGCCCAACTTATGAATATTCTACGCCAAGTCGCTATCTCTTACCGGTAAGCCGGTATTCACCTTCCAAGGGTGATTTTGGTCAAGTGCCATTTCCTGCGACTTGGTCCCCGAATTGGACCATCATCACCTAATATCTCCGTGGTCTTTCAACTCAGCCTCATGAAACTTTCAGGGTAGATAGGTCTCCCCAAGACCTTTCCAACGGTGAGCCGTTTGCCTCGCTCGGCCATATACAGCCGAAGTTATTAATGGTACTTGGTACCTTACCCTGTTTTTTCCATACTTGTTCGTACTTGGGTACAAACTTTGTATCGCCCATATCTCCACTTTGGAGGCCAGCCAGCACCTTGGCTCCAAATACTTTTTTGTTGGTCATACTATGCCCAAAATATAAATGTTCTACGTCAACTTGCTATCTCTTCTCCAACTTGCCGTTATTCTTGGTCCAAGTCCCATTTCATTCGTTTTTGGACCCATTTTGCTATATGTTTCACTAATAGCTTCGGCCATGGACAAGCTGATTTTCTATTTGTATTTTTGCTTGATAGTCCCACTCAAGACCATTCCAAATCACATCGCAACTTGTCGCTCGGTGGCAAACTGACCGAGTTATAATTCATGAAAGGTACCTCTTCTTGGTACACCACATGGTCGGCCCAAACCATAAACCGACCAAACGACCGACTTGGAGCACCCTGACCGGGTTGGCCCCATATAATAAAAGTTGCGTCTCTACACGCCCAACTTATGAATATTCTACGCCAAGTCGCTATCTCTTACCGGTAAGCCGGTATTCACCTTCCAAGGGTGATTTTGGTCAAGCGCCATTTCCTGCGACTTGGTCCCCGAATTGGACCATCATCACCTAATATCTCCGTGGTCTTTCAACTCAGCCTCATGAAACTTTCAGGGTAGATAGGTCTCCCCAAGACCTTTCCAACGGTGAGCCGTTTGCCTCGCTCGGCCATCTACAGCCGAAGTTATTAATGGTACTTGGTACCTTACCCTGTTTTTCCATACTTGTTCGTACTTGGGTACAAACTTTGGATCGCCCATATCTCCACTTTTGAGGCCAGCCAGCACCTTGGCCCCAAATACTTTTTTGTTGGTCATACTATGCCCAAAATATAAATGTTCTACGTCAACTTGCTATCTCTTCTCCAACTTGCCGTTATTCTTGGTCCAAGTCCCATTTCATTCGTTTTTGGACCCATTTTGCTATATGTTTCACTAATAGCTTCGGCCATGGACAAGCTGATTTTCTATTTGTATTTTTGCTTGATAGTCCCACTCAAGACCATTCCAAAACACACCGCAGCTTGTCGCTCGGTGGCAAACTGACCGAGTTATAATTCATGAAAGGTACCTCAACTTGGTACACCACGTGGTCGGCCCAAACCATAAACCGACCAAACGACCGACTTGGAGCACCCTGACCGGGTTGGCCCCATATAATGAAAGTTGCGTCTCTACACGCCCAACTTATGAATATTCTACGCCAAGTCGCTATCTCTTACCGGTAAGCCGGTATTCACCTTCCAAGGGGGATTTTGGTCAAGTGCCATTTCCTGCGACTTGGTCCCCGAATACGACCATCATCACCTAATATCTCCGTGGTCTTTCAACTCAGCCTCATGAAACTTTCAGGGTAGATAGGTCTCCCCGAGACCTTTCCAACGGTGAGCCGTTTGCCTCGCTCGGCCATATACAGCCGAAGTTATTAATGGTACTTGGTACCTTACCCTGTTTTTTCCATACTTGTTCGTACTTGGGTACAAACTTTGTATCGCCCATATCTCCACTTTGGAGGCCAGCCAGCACCTTGGCCCCAAATACTTTTTTGTTGGTCATACTATGCCCAAAATATAAATGTTCTACGTCAACTTGCTATCTCTTCTCCAACTTGCCGTTATTCTTGGTCCAAGTCCCATTTCATTCGTTTTTGGACCCATTTTGCTATATGTTTCACTAATAGCTTCGGCCATGGACAAGCTGATTTTCTATTTGTATTTTTGCTTGATAGTCCCACTCAAGACCATTCCAAAACACACCGCAGCTTGTCGCTCGGTGGCAAACTGACCGAGTTATAATTCATGAAAGGTACCTCAACTTGGTACACCACGTGGTCGGCCCAAACCATAAACCGACCAAACGACCGACTTGGAGCACCCTGACCGGGTTGGCCCCATATAATGAAAGTTGCGTCTCTACACGCCCAACTTATGAATATTCTACGCCAAGTCGCTATCTCTTACCGGTAAGCCGGTATTCACCTTCCAAGGGGGATTTTGGTCAAGTGCCATTTCCTGCGACTTGGTCCCCGAATACGACCATCATCACCTAATATCTCCGTGGTCTTTCAACTCAGCCTCATGAAACTTTCAGGGTAGATAGGTCTCCCCGAGACCTTTCCAACGGTGAGCCGTTTGCCTCGCTCGGCCATATACAGCCGAAGTTATTAATGGTACTTGGTACCTTACCCTGTTTTTTCCATACTTGTTCGTACTTGGGTACAAACTTTGTATCGCCCATATCTCCACTTTGGAGGCCAGCCAGCACCTTGGCCCCAAATACTTTTTTGTTGGTCATACTATACCCAAAATATAAATGTTCTACGTCAACTTGCTATCTCTTCTCCAACTTGCCGTTATTCTTGGTCCAAGTCCCATTTCATTCGTTTTTGGACCCATTTTGCTATATGTTTCACTAATAGCTTCGGCCATGGACAAGCTGATTTTCTATTTGTATTTTTGCTTGATAGTCCCACTCAAGACCATTCCAAATCACATCGCAACTTGTCGCTCGGTGGCAAACTGACCGAGTTATAATTCATGAAAGGTACCTCTTCTTGGTACACCACATGGTCGGCCCAAACCATAAACCGACCAAACGACCGACTTGGAGCACCCTGACCGGGTTGCCCCCATATAATGAAAGTTGCGTCTTTACACGCCCAACTTATGAATATTCTACGCCAAGTCGCTATCTCTTACCGGTAAGCCGGTATTCACCTTCCAAGCGTGATTTTGGTCAAGTGCCATTTCCTGCGACTTGGTCCCCGAATTGGACCATCATCACCTAATATCTCCGTGGTCTTTCAACTCAGCCTCATGAAACTTTCAGGGTAGATAGGTCTCCCCAATACCTTTCCAACGATATGCGGTTTGCCTCGCTAGGCCATCTACAGCCGAAGTTATTCATGGTACTTGGTACCTTACCCTGTTTTTTCCATACTTGTTCATACTTGGGTACAAACTTTGAATCGCCCATATCACCACTTTGGAGGCCAGCCAGCGCCTTGGCCCCATACACATTTTTGTTGGTCATACCACGCACTAGTTATAAATGTTCTACGCAAGCTTGCTATCTCTTCTCCAACTTGCGGTTATTTTTGACTCAAGTCCCATTTCCATAGTTTTTGGTACCAATTTGCTCTATGTTTCGCTAATAGCTTCGCCCAAGGACTTTGTGATTTTTTGTTCGCATTTTTCCTAAATAGTCCCACTCAAGACTATTCCAAATCACACCTTAGCTTGTCGCTCAGTGCCATACAGCCAGAGTTTTAATTCATGAAAGGTACATAACCTTGGTACACCACGTGGTCGGTCCAAACCATCAACCAACCATATGACCGACTTCGAGTCGAGCTAGCGGCTAGGCTCAATATAATGAAATGCGTGTCTTGATGCGGGCTACTGACGGTCTGAACAATGTAGCTCGCTAGCTCGTCTCTAAACTTGTGTTTTGGTCGAATATTGGGTGTTCATGTACCACTTCGGGTAACATGGACTTTGGTGCAACTTTACCACTTGTGCACTTAATTACTTCCCGGTCATTCAAGTCTTTGCCTTCATACTTTCAGGGTAGTTAGGTCTCGTCGAGACCTTTCCATACATATGCCAAACTCATCGATCGGACATCTATAGCCCGAGTTATTCGCGGTACACCGTACCTTACCCTGTTTTTTCCTCAATTGGGTACAAACCTTGGAACACCCATATCGCCCCTTTAGAGACTAGCTGGCACGTTGGCCTCATATAATGATAAGTGCACCTCAACTAGGGCTACTGACGGTCAGAACATTTCAACTTGCTAGCTCGGGCCCACACTTGTGTTTTTCTCGAATATATGGTTCAAGTGTGCCACTTTGGGCACTTTTGGACATTTTGTCCCCACACAACTTTCTTGCCTTGGTAGATAGGGTCTTGTGTTTTTGGGCAAAAAGATGCACCAAGATATGGTCTAACTTTCGTTCTTGTACCGCAAAGCGCTACCTCCAACACCCGAGGAGATAGAAAGTGATTATGTTCGGTATATCGGTCTTCCATGGCCTACTATGGTAAACCCCTGCAGGTATGCAACCGAAGGTGCTTGGTACATGTATTTGGTGCAATATCGGTGCAAAGTAGGTGTTTCCTTGATCGGGCTATAACTTTCTTGGTTGATGTTGGATTGCTTTGCGGTCTTCGGGGGATAGTTAGGGAACATGTTGGCCAACATTTTCTTATTCCTCAGCCTGGCCGTACCTCCTACCGTCTAGGCGGTATTCATGCTCTAAGTTGGAACTTGTGTTCCTTCGGGCAACTTTTCTGACTTTGACGCTTAATAACTTCCGTTCATATGCAGTCTAAGCTCTGCAACTCTCAGGAAAGCTTGTACTACTCATTTCCTTACCATATCAGTCTTTGGCTTGTCGATCCGATGTCTACAGCCTTACTTATTCACGTTCCCTGTAGAGGTAGGTTTTTGCCCATTTTCCAGTTCATGTGGTAACATTCCCGGACTTTGCCGGCTTTCTCTTCATGTGGTAACTTGCTTGCTCATGTGGTAACTTGATAGTGTATTTCCGACAGACCCAATCTCGGACTTAGCCGATTTTTCTCTTCATATTATATGGATCCATCACTAGGCCATGTTGCTTGCTTGTGTGGTAACTTGATAGTGTATTTCTGACAGACCCAATCTCGGACTTAGCCGATTTTTCTCTTCATGTCATATGGATCCTTCACTAGGCCATCTTGCTTGCTTGTGTGGTAACTTGGAAGTGTATTTCTGACAGACCCAATCTGGGACTTAGCCGATTTTTCTCTTCATATTATATGGATCCTGGACTTAGCCGATTTTTCTCTTCATATCATATGGATCCATCACTAGGCCATCTTGCTTGCGTGTGTGGTAACTTGGAAGTGTATTTCTGACAGACCCAATCTGGGACTTAGCCGATTTTTCTCTTCATATCATATGGATCCATCACTAGGCCATCTTGCTTGCTTGTGTGGTAACTTGGAAGTGTATTTCTGACAGACCCAATCTGGGACTTAGCCGATGTTTTTCTTCATATTATATGGATCCTGGACTTAGCCGATTTTTCTCTTCATATCATATGGATCCATCACTAGGCCATCTTGCTTGCTTGTGTGGTAACTTGGAAGTGTATTTCTGACAGACCCAATCTGGGACTTAGCCGATTTTTCTCTTCATATCATATGGATCCATCACTAGGCCATCTTGCTTGCTTGTGTGGTAACTTGGAAGTGTATTTCTGACAGACCCAATCTGGGACTTAGCCGATTTTTTTCTTCATATCATATGGATCCATCACTAGGCCATCTTGCTTGCTTGTGTGGTAACTTGGAAGTGTATTTCTGACAGACCCAATCTGGGACTTAGCCGATTTTTCTCTTCATATCATATGGATCCATCACTAGGCCATCTTGCTTGCTTGTGTGGTAACTTGGAAGTGTATTTCTGACAGACCCAATCTGGGACTTAGCCGATTTTTCTCTTCATGTTATATGGATCCTGGACTTAGCCGATTATTAGGTTATTATATATGGATCCTGGACTTAGCCGATTTTTCTCTTCATATAATATGGATCCTGGACTTAGCCGATTATTAGGTTATCATATATGGATCCTGGACTTAGCCGATTTTTCTC
Source organism: Anopheles coustani (assembly GCF_943734705.1). Taxonomy (NCBI): domain Eukaryota; kingdom Metazoa; phylum Arthropoda; class Insecta; order Diptera; family Culicidae; genus Anopheles; species Anopheles coustani. The sequence continues at coordinate 164,048 of NW_026525173.1, read as the reverse complement.
TTCATATAATATGGATCCGGGACTTAGCCGATTTTTCCCTTCATATAATATGGATCCGGGACTTAGCCGATTTTTCCCTTCATATAATATGGATCCGGGACTTAGCCGATTATTCTGTTCATATAATATGGATCCGGGACTTAGCCAATTTTTCTCTTCATGTGGTAACGTATGCCAATCGCTCACAAGTCATGGGATAAGGGTACTTGTGTTCTTCCATCTTCTAAGTCCCGCACGGGGACATCGTGATCGCCCCAAGTCCGGAATAGCGCCAAGTCAAGCCCCACGGTGGCCGTGCAGGACCTGTTAGCGGCGGCCCCACTGACAGCACTAATCCGGACTTAGAAATTATATCTTTCTAATCGAACACCACACACGCAACACCACCATACCACCATCTCCTTGCAAGTACCTAAGTACCCGCAACTCCATGGTGAAGGCAATGTCACTCCATCACCAACCTCTTTGCATTGCAAGCACTTGCGTACCTACAACACTCCGAAGAAGGCAACGGCGCGCGATGCTCGACTCCACACACCTCACCACACCACACCACCGATGGCCAGCCAGCCAGCCAGCCCAGCTAAGGGCTAACCCACCAACCAACCACCAATGGCCTAGGCCAGCCGGATCCCACCTTCAAGTCCAAGCACAGCCAAGTGCAAGTACCGCCAAGTGTTAACCAACCAACCATCACACCAGGTCAGCCGGCCAGTACCCACCTTCAAGTGCCATTACCCTCGGGTGCAAGCCCAATCAAGTGTTAACCAACCAACCCGGCCAAGGCAGCCAACAGGCCGGCACCCTACAGCACCGACCCGCCATCACCACCTCAACCGTTGACCATGCAAGTGGCCTCGGACAACAGGTGACACCCGAAGTACATCCGAAGAACGTATATCAAGTGTTTGCTCACCAAGTCCTCAACCAACCCCAAGTACCCGGAGGTACCCAGAGTGTTGGATCCGCCAACCCGTCCCGGCACTCCAAGTCCTTGCGAACCCAAAGTGTTTGCCCGGTAGGGCCATTGTATCACAACGCTTGCGACCATGCAAGTGGCCTCGAACAAGGTGACAGGGGTATCTTCACCAAGTTCTCAACCAACCCCAAGTACCCGGAGGTACCCAGAGTGTTGGGTCCGCCAACCACTACCAGCACTCCAAGTCCTCGCGAACATAAAGTGTTTGCCCGGTAGGGCCATTAGACCACAACGCTTGCTAACCATGCAAGTGGTCTCGGACACCAGGTGACACCCGAAGTACATCCGGAGAGTGTACAACAAGTGTTTGTTCACCAAGTCCTCAACCAACCCCAAGTACCCGGAGGTACCCAGAGTGTTGGGTCCGCCAACCACTACCAGCACTCTAAGTCCTCGCGAACCCAAAGTGTTTGCCCGGTAGGGCCATTAGACCACAACGCTTGCTAACCATGCAAGTGGTCTCGGACAACAGGCGATACCCGAAGTACATCCGGAGAGTGTACAACAAGTGTTTGTTCACCAAGTCCTCAACCAACCCCAAGTACCCGGAGGTACCCAGAGTGTTGGAT